>NC_041381.1:576564221-576615791 GCF_002162155.2 Triticum dicoccoides | reverse complement strand
GGTAGGATTTTCAAATACTTAGGTGAGTACTGGACTGCAGCTAAGCCCCCGAGTGGGAGGGTTGCTCTCCACTCGGTAGGATTTTCAAATACTTAGGCGAGTACTGGACTGTAGCTAAGCCCCCGAGTGGGAGGTTTGCTCTCCACTCGGTAGGATTTTCAAACACTTAGGCGAGTACTGGACTGCAGCTAAGCCCCCGAGTGGGAGGTTCGCTCTCCACTCGGTAGGATTTTCAAATACTTAGGCGAGTACTGGACTGCAGCTAAGCCCCCGAGTGGGAGGCTTGCTCACCACTCGGTAGGATTTTTAAATACTTAGGCGAGTACTGGACTGCAGCTATGCCCCCGAGTGGGAGGGTTGCTCTCCACTCGGTAGGATTTTCAAATACTTAGGCGAGTACTGGACTGCAACTAAGCCCCCGAGTGGGAGGCTTGCTCACCACTCGGTAGGATTTTCAAATACTTAGGTGAAATGGATTCGCAGCTAAGCCCCCGAGTGAGAGGCTTGCTCGTCACTCGGTAGGATTTTTTTTTACAAACTTAGGTGAAACAGATTCGCAGCTAAGCCACCCACTGGGGGATTTCTCATGTAAACAAAAGCAACAATAATCAATGGGAAAGTTATAACACTCTTGTCTTTGACAAACAAACTATAGAGGTACTTTTTATTACATCTCATCCGAGTGAGTACTTAAGTATAAAAGGGGCGGAGCAGCTCCGCATTCCAAGCTCGTGGCTCATCAATCTGGCGATCGACATTGTAAAGATGGTAGGCTCTATTGTGGAGAACTTTGGTGACGATGAAGGGGCCTTCCCAAGTAGGGGCGAGTTTGTGTGGCTTCTGTTGATCCACTCGGGAGGACCAAGTCCCCTTCTTGGAAGGCTCGACTCTTCATGTTTCTGGCATGGAATCGACACAAAGCTTGTTGATAGATAGTCGATCAGATCATGGCCATCTCTCTTTCTTCTTCTAAAAGGTCGACTGCGTCCTGCTGGGCTTGTTCTGCTTCATCTTCAGAGTAGAGCTCGACTCGAGGTGCATTGTGAAGTAGGTCACTCGGTAGAACTGCTTCAGCTCCATAGACCAGAAAGAATGGAGTTCGCCCAGTCGACCGATTAGGAGTAGTCCTCAATCCCCCAAGAACTGATGGAAGTTCGTCGACCCACACACCTGCTGCGTGTTTGAGATCACGCATCAACCGGGGTTTCAGTCCTTTGAGAATTAGGCCATTTGCTCTTTCTACTTGTCCATTCGACTGGGGGTGAGCAACGGAAGCGTAGTCGACTCGCGTGCCTTGAGAAGCGCAAAAGGCTCTGAATTGGTCGGAATCGAAGTTTGACCCATTATTAGTGATGATGCTATGCGGAACTCCATATCTGAATATCAACTCTCGGATGAAGTTGATAGCAGTGCCGGCATCAAGATTCTTGATAGGCTTGGATTCGATCCACTTAGTGAACTTGTTGACTGCCACCAGTACATGGGTGAAGCCGCTCCTGCCAGTTCTCAGTGGTCCAACCATATCTAATCCCCAAATAGCGAAGGGCCAGATGAGTGGAATGGTCTTCAAGGCTGAGGCGGGCTTGTGTGACATATTGGAATAGAACTGACATCCTTCACACTTGTCGACTATCTCCTTCGCCATTTCATTTGCTCTGGGCCAGTAAAACCCCGCTCGGTATGCTTTAGCCACAATAGTCCGAGAGGACACATGATGGCCACAGGTCCCCGAGTGGATATCATCAAAAATTATCTGACCTTCTTCTGGCGTTATACATTTCTGACTGGCTCCAGTCGCGCTTTCCCTGTACAACTGTCCCTTTATCACAGTAAAGGCCTTGGATCGACGGACGATCTGTCGAGCCTCTTCTTCATTCTCTGGGAGCTCTTTCCTTAGGATATACACAATGTATGGCACTGTCCAGTCGGGAGTGATGACCAAAACTTCCATGATCAGGTCGACCATAACTGGGACCTCAACTTCAGTCGGATCTGTAGCACTTTTTGGCCGCGGGGCTTCTTCGGTGAAAGGATCCTCTTGAACTCATGGTGCGTGGATGTGTTCCAAAAATACATTACTGGGAATGGCTTCTCTCTTAGAACCTATTTTTGCCAAATCATTAGCCGCTTGATTTTTCAGTCGGGGTATATGATGTAGCTCTAACCCCTCGAATTTCTTATCTAGCTTTCTCACTGCATTGCAGTAACCAGTCATGGCCGGACTTCTGACGTCCCACTCCTTCATCACTTGGTTCACCACCAAATCTGAGTCGCCATAGACCATGAGGCGACGGACGCCGAGCGAAATGGCGATACGCAACCCATACAAAAGTGCTTCGTATTTGGAGGAATCAAAGTGAATCTGGAGCACATATCTGAGTTTATCTCCTCGGGGGACACCAACACTACCCTAGCACCGGAACCATTCAGCATCTTAGAGCCATCAAAGAACATGGTCCAGTGCTCCGAGTGAACTTGAGTCAGCAGTTGCTGTTCAATCCACTCGGCGATGAAATCTGCTACTGCTTGGGACTTGATGGCTTTCTTTGCCTCAAACTTGATATCTAGGGGAAGGAGTTCAATTGGCCATTTTGCCACTCGACCAGTTGCATCTCTGTTGTGCAGAATCTCTGACAAAGGAGCGTCGCTGACGACTGTAATGGAATGGTCAGAGAAGTAATGAGCAACCTTCTTCGTGGTCATATAAATCCCATATACAAGCTTCTGATAATGAGGGTATCTTTGATTTGATGGGGTCAAAACTTCAGAAATATAATATACTAGGCGCTAAACTTTAAAGGCTTTTCCTTCTTCTTCCCGCTCGACCGTAAGTACTGTACTGACGACTTGTCCTGTGGCTGCAATGTAAAGCAACAAAGGCTCTTTGCTGATCGGGGCAGCAAGCACCGACTGGATGGAGAGCAGGGCTTTTAGCTCCGCAAAAGCTGCATCAGCTTCAGGAGTCCACTCGAACTTGTCTGACTTCTTCATCAGTCGGTAAAGAGGCAATGCCTTTTCACCGAGACGAGAGATGAATCGACTTAAAGTGGACAAGCAACCAGTAAGCTTCTGGACATCGTGCACACGCACAGGTTGTTTCATTCGGAGTATAGTACCAACTTTTTCTGGATTGGTGTTGATTCCTCGTTAGGAAACGAGAAAACCGAGTAATTTTCCGCCAGGAACTCCGAATGTGCACTTTGATGGATTAAGCTTGATATCATACCTCCTGAGGTTGGCAAATGTTTCAGCAAGGTCAGTCAGTAGGTCGGAACCTTTCCATGACTTGACCACAATATCATCCATGTATGCTTCCACATTCCGACTGATTTGGGTGAGCAAACACTTCTGAATCATCCTCATGAACGTGGCTCCGGCATTCTTGAGGCCGAATGGCATGGTGACATAACAGAAGCCCCGAATGGAGTGATGAAAGCTTTTATTGATCTCATCAGGTCCATACAGACGGATCTGATGGTAACCGGAATAGGCGTCTAAAAAGACAGGCGCTCACATCCCGCAGCCGAGTCGACTATTTGGTCGATGCGGGGGAGAGGAAAATGATCTTTCGGGCAGGCCCGATTGATATGATTGAAGTTAATGCACATGCGAAGTGACTTGTCCTTCTTGGGGACCATGACAACATTGGCGAGCCACTCGGAGTGATAAATTTCTCGGATAAACTCCGCTGCTAAGAGCCAAGCCACCTCCTCGCTAATGGCCTTTCTTTTCTGGACGACGGACCGTCCAAGATGTTCTTTGACAGGTTTCACTTTTGAGTCGACTCATAGATGGTGCTCAGCCAGCCCCCTGGGAACACCCGGCATGTCAGAAGGCTTCCATGCGAAGATGTCCAAGTTCTCACGGAGGAACTGGATGAGCGCTTCTTCCTATTTGGAGTCGAGTGTTGTAGAGATATGAGTTGGAGCAGCACTGGGGTCGGTCGGGAGAATGTGAATCGGTTTTGTCTCACCGGATGACTGAAACGTTGATTCCGTAGCGGGCTTCTTGGCTCGCAACAAATCACTCGGGTCTGCAGTTTTCTGGTATTCCTGCAGCTCTACCACTGCCATCTAAGCATCAGCGATCTTTGAGCCTTTCTGAAAGCACTCTTCCGCCCGATTGCCAGTAATAGTGATCACACCTTTGGGGCTAGGCATCTTCATTTTGAGGTACACATAACATGGTCGAGCCATAAAATGTGCATAAGTTGGCCTGCCCAAAATAGCGTGATAAGCACTCTGGAAATCCACAACTTCAAACGTCAACTTTTCTTTGCGGTAATTTTTGGAATCACCGAAAACCACATCAAGAGCAATTTGGCCAAGTGACTCAGCCTTCTTTCCAGGAATGACTCCATGGAAGCTCATGTTGCTGGTACTGAGTCTGGACATCGGAATACCCATCCCTTTCAACGTCTCTGCATACAGTATATTCAGGCCACTGCCGCCATCCATCAGAACTTTAGTCAGTCGAGTGCCTTCGACGACTGGGTCGACCACCAGAGCTTGCCTTCTAGGGGTGGCTATGTGCGTCAGGTGATCAGACTGGTCGAATGTGATGGCAGTCTGAGACCATTTTAGATAACTGGGTGTCACCGGAGCAACCATATTCACTTCTCGGTTTATAACTTTCAATCAACTTTTTATTTCAACATCAACAAAAATCATCATGGTGGAGTTGACCTAGGGATATCCATCATCACTATCTTCTTTTTCCTCAACTTTGTCCGACTCATTTTCCTTATCTTTGGGCTGTTTCCCCTGGAATTGCTGGATCAAGAGCCGACACTGTCGAGTGGTATGTTTTGGGTAAATGAGTTTACCCTCCTCATCTTTCTTCGTGTGGATGTGGCACGAAAAATCCAACACGTCATTCCCTTCCTTGTCCTTCACCTTCTTAAGGTTCCAAGACCCTTTGGGCTTCCCTTTAAACTTTCCTTGAGTCACGACCAAGGCTTCTCCAAGAGCAGCTGGCTCGGCTTTCCGCTTCTGCTTCCGACTGGAGTTCCCTCTGGTTTCGTGGGCAACTGACTTGTGCTTGCCACTCCGGAGCCGATCCTCTTCTTCACCATTGGCATACTTGGTGGCAATCTCCATCATTCGACTCAGAGACATGTCTCCGGTTCGACCGAATTTTAGGTTTAGCTCTCTGTACTTAACGCCTTCCTTGAAGGCACATACTGCCTGGTGATCAGATACATTCTCTACCGTGTGATGCAACGTGATCCATCTCTGGATGTAATCTCTCAAAGTCTCATTCGACTTCTACACACAAGATTGCAGCTCTGTCAACCCTGCTGGTCGCTTGCAAGTTCCTTCAAATGTTCTGACAAACACTTGAGCCAGATCTTCCCAAGTGTTAATGCTGCTGGGTTCTAACTGATTCAACCATGCTCTGGCCGAGCCCTCCAACATAAGAGGCAGGTGTTTCATGGCTACTTCATCGTTGCCGCTGCCAATCTGAACATCCACTTGGTAGTCTTCAAGCCAAGTATCAGGCTTAGACTCACCAGTGAACTTAGTAACTCCAGTCGCCAACCTGAAGTTGGGAGGAATCACCGCAGCCCTGATGGCTCTGCTGAAACACTCTGGTCCTGAGACGTGTACTCTGCTACTGGTGGGGACATATCTGTCATGACCTTCTCAGTGAGCCCTGTTCCTGTCGACCAAACCTTGAATGATAATGGATCTCGCATCAAAGCCTGGTTCCCTGGGGTCGATTGGAACCCTTCGCCCAACTCCGTGATGGCGTCTGTCATCCTGCTGTCGAGGCGCGTACGGTCCACTCCTTGGGGGAGGAGTGGGCACTCGACGTCGATCATCACGATCGAGTCAGTGATCATACTGCTCACGGTTCTGGTACTGATCATGCCGGTCTCCACATCCCTCACGCCTCGGGGGCGATCTTGGGCTATGGGCCGACTGGACTGTATTTGCAGCGATAGATCTGCTGTGAATCCTATTCCGTGACTGCGATACAGCTGAATTTTGATCTCCTGCTGCCCGGAGTAATGCTTTGGTCTGTAACAAGCCTCTGCCAGCCTGTGACTGGGAAGGTTGAATCGACTCTGCTATACGGGCTGCAGCTGCTAAATTCTGAATTGGTGTTTGATATACCTGAGACGATGGTAGAAAGAGTTGACGTCGACTGGATTCTAGAACCCATTGCCGCGCATGCTCGTCGAGTGCTTGCTGGAGGTTCTCCAGTCGAGTGCGCTCAGCCAAGTTGGCCAAGCGCGCGTTGAGGGAGTTCCGGACTAGGGGGTGTCCGGATAGCCGAACTATCATCATCGGCCGGACTCCAAGACTATGAAGATACAAGATTGAAGACTTCGTCCCGTGTCCGGATGGGACTTTCCTTGGCGTGGAAGGCAAGCTTGGCGATACGGATATGTAGATCTCCTACCTTTGTAACCGACTCCGTGTAACCCTAGCCCTCTCCGGTGTCTATATAAGCCGGATGGCTTTAATCCATAGGACGAACAACAATCATACCATAGGCTAGCTTCTAGGGTTTAGCCTCCTTGATCTCGTGGTAGATCTACTCTTGTAACCCACATCATCAATATTAATCAAGCAGGACGTAGGGTTTTACCTCCATCAAGAGGGCCTGAACCTGGGTAAAAACATCGTGTCCCTCGTCTCCTGTTACCATCCGCGTAGACGCACAGTTCAGGACCCCCTACCCGAGATCCGCCGGTTTTGACACCGACATTGGTGCTTTCATTGAGAGTTCCTATGTGTCGTCACCGATAGGCTCGATGGCTTCTTTGATCATCAACAACGATGCAGTCCAGGGTGAGACCTTCCTCCCCGGACAGATCTTCGTATTCGGCGGCTTCACACTGCGGGCCAATTCGCTTGGCTGGCTGGAGCAGATCGAAAGCTACGCCCCTGGCCGTCAGGTCAGATTTGGAAGTTTGAACTTCACGGCTGACATCCGCGGGGACTTGATCCTCGACGGATTCGAGCCACAGCCGAGCGTGCCGTACTGTCACGATGGGCATGATTTAGCTCTGCAGCCCGACAATACCCTGGAGGCCGCACTCGAACCCGCTCCGATCTTCAATTCGGAGCCAGCTCCGCAGATCGAGGATGGATGCCTAGACACCGCCTCGGGGGCTGCAACCTCTACGGTGATAGAGCCGAACACCGATCTTGTCCCCCATGAAGCTCGTGACTCCGAGGTGCCGGACTCCTTTCCGGACTCCGGACCTCCCGCGCCCCCTCCAGTCGAATCCGATTGGGCGCCGATCATGGAGTTCACCGCGGCGGACATCTTTCAACACTCACCTTTTGGCGACATCTTGAGTTCGCTAAAGTACCTCTCGTTATCAGGAGAGGCCTGGCCGGACTGCGTCCAGGACGGTTGGGATGCGGACGACGAAGAAATTCAGAGCCCACCCACCACCCACTTGGTAGCCACTGTCGACGATCTAACCGACATGCTAGATTACGACTCTGAGGACATCGACGGTATGGACGACAATGCCAGAGACGACCAAGAACCAGTGCCCACCGGGCACTGGAAAGCCACCTCTTCATACGACATATACATGGTGGATATCCCAAAGGATGGGAACGGCGAAGGAATAGCGGAGGATGATCCCTCCAAGACACAGCCCAAGCGCCAGCGTCAGCGGCGCCGCTCTAAATCCCGCCATAGCAAGAATGAGGATTCCAGCACCGGAGACAATAATACACCGGGTAGTGTCGAAGACAACCCACTCCAGCAAGATCCAGGACAGGAGGAGGAGGACGCCAGCCCTCATGAGAGAGCGGCCGAAGAAGAGGTAGAGGACTATATGCCTCCCTCCGGAGATGAGGGAAGCCTCGACGACGACGAATTCGTCGTGCCCAAGGATCCCGTCAAACAGGAGTGTTTCAAACGCAGGCTTATGGCCACGGCAAACAGCATCAAGAAAAAGCAGCAGCAGCTTAGAGCTGATCAAGATCTGCTAGCCGACAGATGGACCAAAGTCCTCGCGGCCGAAGAGAATGAACTCGAACGCCCCTCCAAAAGCTACCCCAAACGCAAGCTGCTCCCCCGATTAGAGGTGGAGGCATATGATCCCGCTTCACCAGGAGACAATACGGCTGATCGACCACCCCATGGTCGCGACAGAGAGGCCTCAAGGCCCTTCACTAGACCTGTACCCTGGCATCGCTCGAAAAGCACAAGGCCACAGGGGAACACTCCGGACCTGCGAGACATATTGGAGGATAAGGCAAGACAATCAAGATTGATCTATGGATCACGTGGGTGCCCCACGATACGTGACGATCACCGTCACCCCGGACACAGTAAGTCCGGCCGGGCCGAACACAACAGACAAAGCTCTTTTGAGCTCCGTCGCGACATCGCCCAGTACAGAGGCGCCGCACACCCACTATGCTTCACAGATGAGGTAATGGATCATCAAATCCCAGAAGGGTTTAAACCCATCAATATTGAATCATACGATGGCAGAACAGACCCCGCGGTTTGGATTGAAGACTATCTCCTTCACATCCACATGGCCCGCGGCGACGATCTTCACGCCATCAAATACCTCCCCCTCAAGCTTAAAGGACCAGCCCGACATTGGCTCAACAGCTTGCCAGCAGAGTCAATTGGGAGTTGGGAGGATCTGGAAGCCGCATTCCTCGATAACTTCCAGGGCACTTATGTGCGACCACCAGACGCTGATGACCTAAGCCACATAATTCAGCAGCGAGACGAATCGGCCAGACAATTCTGGACATGGTTCTTAACCAAGAAAAACCAAATCGTCAACTGTCCGGATGCCGAGGCCCTCGCGGCATTCAAGCACAACATCCGCGACGAGTGGCTTGCCCGGCACCTGGGACAGGAAAAGCCGAAATCCATGGCAACCCTCACATCACTCATGACCCGCTTCTGTGCGGGTGATGACAGCTGGCTAGCACGCGGCAACAACCTCAACAAAAATTCTGGCAGTCCGGATATCAAGGACCATAGTGGCAGGTCGCGTCGCAACAAAAACAAATGCCGCATTAATAGCGATACCGGTGAGGATACGGCAGTCAATGCTGGATTCAGAGGCTCTAAACCCGGTCAACGGAAAAAGCCATTCAAAAGAACAACTCAGGGTCCGTCCAATTTGGACCGAATTCTCGACCGCTTGTGCCAGATACATGGCACCCCTGAAAAGCCAGCTAACCACACCAATAGGGACTGTTGGGTGTTCAAGCAGGCAGGCAAGTTAATTGCCGAAAACAGCGACAAGGGGATACATAGCAACGATGAGGAAGAGACCCGACCGCCGAACAATAGAGGGCAGAAGGGTTTCCCCCCACAGGTGTGGACGGTGAACATGATATATGCCATGCAGATACCCGAAAGGGAGCGGAAGCGCGCACTCAGGGATGTATACGCGATGGAGCCAGTTGCCCCGAAGTTCAATCCATGGTCCTCTTGCTCGATCACCTTTGACCGAAGGGACCACCCCACCAGCATTCGCCATGGTGGGTTCGCCGCATTGGTTCTAGACCCAATCGTCGATGGATTTCATCTCACCAGAGTCCTGATGGACGGCGGTAGCAGCCTAAACCTGCTTTATTAGGACACGGTGCGCAAAATGGGCATAGACCCTTCAAGGATTAAACCTACCAAGACGACCTTTAAAGGCGTCATTCTAGGCGTAGAAGCCAATTGTACAGGCTCAGT
This sequence comes from Triticum dicoccoides, assembly GCF_002162155.2. Lineage (NCBI taxonomy): Eukaryota > Viridiplantae > Streptophyta > Magnoliopsida > Poales > Poaceae > Triticum > Triticum dicoccoides. The sequence goes on along the minus strand of NC_041381.1, from coordinate 576,606,101 downwards.
TACACTGGAAGTGGTCTTCGAATCCCCGATAACTTCCGAAGCGAGGAGTTAATCTTCGACATAGTCCCGTTCCGCAGCGGCTATCATGTTTTGCTCGGACGTACCGCGTTTGCAAAGTTTAACGCGGTGCCGCACTACGCATACCTCAAGCTCAAGATGCCAGGCCCTAGATGAGTCATCACGGTCAACGGAAACACTGAACGCTCCCTCCGAGCGGAGGAACATACAGCGGCTCTCGCGGCAGAAGTACAGAGCAGCCTTTTAAGGCAATTCTCGAGTCCGGCTGCTAAGCGGCCTGTAAGTGCATCTAGTGCCCCTTAGTGATTTTGGTGTATTGAAGACTTATAGGTTAAGGGACTGATGCGTTTGTGAGTGTACACAGGTCTATAAGTCTATGAGGAGTTTGATATTTACAGAGAAAGTCGACCCCTAAAAATGAAGTTCTTCGACTGAAGACTTTGATATTCTGAAGACTTTCTGAAGACTTTGAAAGTGAAGAATTTGGTGTGACCTTGAAGACTTGATATTCATTTGAGGAACATGAAGCGTGAAGACTTTTGTTTTCGTAGTTTCATTTTCTCTTTCTTGAGTCATAGGAAACACCGTACTGTTAAAGGGGGTCGAGGAAATACTAAGGAAAAATCCTACACCTACCAATCCCTTCGAGTGAAGCCTTTGGAAATCTCATACAGTTCAGTCACTTTCTTCAGTGACAGAGACGAAGTTCTTCTGGTCACTGATGAATTTGTTCTGACTGAGGAGTTAGGAATTCGTCAGTGCGAATTACCTACACAGTGAGGAACATGATAGCCCTGAGGAATTTGAGAGTCAAATTTCCGACCGTTGCTGTGCTGCGCGCCAGCTGTCCCAAAATATCTTATCCACCTAACGGTCATATCATTGAGGGGCATTTATGTCTTATCATGTCGGGCTGCTCCCTAGGCTATAAATAGCCGCCCCCTACAACCACTAGCTGGTTGGCTGCACCGAGAGAACTTGACACTTGTCATTTGAGAGCAACCCATCCTCCGAGGACTTTGAGCGAAAACCATCGAGTGAGGAAAATCCCAAAAAACCCAAAACACCTCCAAACCCAAAGTGATTGAGCATCACTGAAGAAATTGATCCTGCGTGGATCCGACGCTTCTTACCTTTGAAGACTGTGCTTCTTCCAGACGGTTAGGCGTCAAGGTCTAGAGCATACAAGAGGAATTGTGGATTGCCGAGCGACCAAGTCTATGAAGGTTTGGAAGTCGCCTGAAGACTTACCACGAGTGATTGGACGAGATCTGCGTGATCTTAGTTTAAGGAGAATACGGTGAGGACTGGGTGTCCTGAGCTGCGCGCTCAGAGATTGGGTGTCCGGCACTGCGTGTCCTGGAGTTTAAATACTCAGCCGCTCCAACCAGACGTACAACTGAGACAGCAGTTGGAACTGGTCTACCAAATCATTGTCTTCACCAACCTAACTGGTTCTATTTCCTCAACCCTTTCATTTCCTCATTACTGTGTTGAGTGTTTGTTCATATCTGTGTTTGAAGACTTTGACTGAAGACTTTCTCAATTTCCTCAGTTCAATTTCTTCAGTCTGTTTGTCTTCATCTTGTGTTATCCTGTGATTACGCTTTCTGTACTCTGTGCTAGTCTTCATTTCATCATGATGACCGTGCTTGTATTCTGCTATGCTTACTTCTGAGTACTTATTCCGCTGCAAATAGTTCTTCGCTAAGGAATTTCCTCACCGGCAAATTCCTCAGTGAAGAATTCATAAAAATTGCCTATTCATCCCCCCTCTAGTCGACATAACGCACTTTCAATTGGTATCAGAGCAAGGTACTCCCTTGTTCTGTGTGATTTTGGTTTAACCGCCTGGAGTTTTAGTTATGTCGACCGCAGGTATGATCAAGGTCTCGGCTGGGTGTCCTACCTTTGATGGAACGGACTACTCCTACTGGAAAAACAAGATGCGAATGCATCTCGAGGCAATTGACAACAATCTCTGGTATGTTGTGGAAAATGGTGTTCCCTCTGTCACACCCTCACTGAACGCTACCGATGTGAAGAGATTCAAGCAACTCGATTCTCAAGCGAAGAATATCATATGTGGCCATCTGAGTAAAGGACAGTATGGAAGAGTGAGTGCTTTGGAAAATGCTAAGCTTATCTAGGATAGGCTGTCCAAAGTGAATGAAGGAGTCTCAACTCAGCGCGACTCTCGAGTTGATGTTCTTCGGAATCTCTTCAACCGCTTCAAAAGACTCGACAATGAGAATGTCCAACAAACCTTTGATCGCCTCACTGACATCTCAAATGAGCTTCAAGCCCTCGGTGCCACTGACATCACTGACCATGAGGTGGTGAAGAAACTATTGAGATCACTTGATTCCTCATTTGATACTCTGGGTCTGATGATACAAGAATGGGCTGACTACAAGTCTCTTGATCCCGCCGATATCCTCGAAAGGCTAAATACTCACGAGTTCTAGCTTGCTGAAAAGAGAGATCTCTATGGTTCGTGCTATGGCAAACCACGTGCCCTGAAGGCCAAAGCTGTGTCTGAGTCTGAATGTGAGGATTCTGGTAGTAGCCTTGGTGATCCTGAAGAATTGAGCCAGGAGCTAGCACTACTCGTGAAGAAATTCCAGAAGTTCTCAAGGCGTGGTCGCTTTGGAAAATCCTCAAGATGCAGTGATTCCTCATCAAGTGACTATAAGAGAAGGCTGTGCCACAAATGCAATAAACCTGGTCATTATATTCAAGATTGTCCTCGGTGGGAAAAGGAATTGAAGAAGAAGAAATACAACGATTACAGTTCTGATGATGCGAAGAAGAAGAAGAAATCGTCAAAATCTTCATCATCAAAATCCTCGAAGTCTTCATCTCACAAGAAGAGCAGCTCCAAGAAGGCTCGGGCATTCATTGGAAAGGAAATGGACTCTGAAGCTGAATCTGAGGAAAATGAGGAAGAGGAGGAGTCTCAAGAATCTGAATCCGGTGTGGCGAGTCTGGCCTTCGCTACTTCTTTTGTTAGCAAGTCCATCTTCAACACTGAAGAAACTGACCCCACCGACAAGCCTGATGAAGATAATGATGACTACGCTCCCACCTATTGCTTCATGGCAAAAGGTGCAAAGGTACTCAAATACACCTCCTCTGAATCCAGTGAAAATGAATCTGATGATAATCTCAAGCCCAGCTACTCTAAACTTGCTAAGATTGCTGTAAAACAACAAAGGGCTTTTGAAAAGGTTCAAAACATGCTAGATAAAAGTGATGATATGTTGGGCGAAGAAATGGATCGCACTAAAGCCCTGACTGAAGATCTTCAGAGACTTCAGTCTAGGTTTGATAACCTTCAAAGTCATCATAACACTCTCTTATCTGATCATGAGAAACTTTCTTATGAATTTCTTCAAAGAAAGCAAGATCTTGAGAAGCTAAGAGTGAGTTATGAAGATCTTCAGAAGGAGCACGATTCATTACTAGCTCAACAAATCAGCGCTTCTCAGGAAGAATTTGTTCCTCCATGCTTAAAGTGCATTGAACGAGAATCTGCTAATTCCTCACCTGAATGTTCAAATGCTTCAACTGTTACAAATTCTTCACCTGCCTCTGCTATCACTAATTCCTCATCTGAGGACATTGCTAGTATCACTGACGATGCAGGGCTGAAGGAATTGTACACAACAGGCATGTACAAAAGACTCAAAGGGCATCAGATTCTTTGTGATGTACTCAAAAAGCAGATCCTCAACATAAACCCTAGGAAAGAGGGTATTGCCTTTGAGAGGAAACTCAATGCTAATGGAACATATTGGAAGCCTGTGCAGTACCCCAAAACCTCATGGGTTGCTGCAAAGGGACCTCCAGTTGATCCATCTAACTTATCTGGCTTTACATGTGAATCTCCTCATTCTTCTGATGAGTCATTTGACTCCAACTATAAACTGTTCAAAAATCAGAATGGTGAAGTATTTGCTAGATATGTTGGGACTAACTGCAGGAACGGTTCCCCTATGAAGAAAATCCGGGTTCCCAAAAGTTATGTTGAAAGTCTTCAGGTGAATGTCCTCATGACACCACCTGTGAAGAATAGGAACCCCAGATCAAACTCTTCATATGGACCTAATTCTTCATATGGATCCAAGTCCTCACGTGGATCAAATTCCTCAAATGGATCAAAGTCCTCATATGATTATCATCGTGCTAACAACTCTGTTTTGCAGGGTAGAGCTAAGGGCTATGAATATGCACATTATTCTTCAAATCATTATGTTCATAAGTCCTCGAAGAATTTCTCTGCTTATTCATATGCTTACCCTAACCCCTCTTATGTGAAACGAAATGGTTTGGCTTCTATGGTGCTCGCAGAGTGATGGACTCCTTGCCACCCCTTCAGATGTGGGTGGTGAAGAAAAAGAACTAATCTCTTCTGCAGGGTCAGGTCTCCAGACGTGATTTAACGTCTGAAGAGAATTTGCTGGTGACCTGACAAAATTGCCTGAAAGGATGCAGGCTAATCATGATGAAATGAACTTTCATTTCACACGTCCTCCTACTGCTATATCTGTTTACTGCTTGATGAAATTCATCTGATGAACTTGATATCATATTCTTCATTAATGAAGCATATGAGATTGTAAGTTACACTAATTCATCTGCAGGATGATCAACCCAAAGTCATGCTTGTTGAGTCCTTAGGATACAACCTCATGTCAGTCTCAATGCTTTGTGATCTTGATATGGTTGTTGTCTTTGGCAAGTATCGCTGTGTTGTGATTATGGAAGCTGAAAATTCCAAAGTCTTCAAAGGCTTTAGGAGAGGAGACTTGTATATTGTTGATTTCTCTACAGGACCACAACCAGCCGTGTGTCTACTTGCAAAAGCTTCAGAAGGCTGGCTATGGCATCGACAACTTGGTCATGCAGGCATGAGGAATTTGCACACGCTTGCGAAGAAGAAGCATGTCATTGGCATTGAGAATGTCAAATTCCTCAAGGATCACTTATGCGGAGCCTGCGAAGCTGGAAAAATGACCAAGGCCAAGCATCCAGCGAAGACTATCATGACCACTACTTGTCCATTCGAATTGCTTCACATGGACCTCTTCGGACCTAATCATTACTCAGCAGCCACTAGTGCTGCATCTCTATATGGTTTTGTCATTGTTGATGATTACTCTTGATATACATGGGTACACATTGTTACTTACAAACATGAAGTGCAGGAAGTCTTCAAACGATTTTCCTCGAGGGCTTCAACCAACTTTGGTGTGAAGATCAAGCACATCAGGAGTGACAATGGAACTGAGTTCAAGAATTCCGGTCTTGATTACTATCTTGATGAACTTGGTATTACTCATGAGTTATCTGCTCCCTATACTCCTCAGCAGAATGGCGTCGTGGAGCGCAAGAACAGAACTCTTGTTGAGATGGCTCGCACTATGCTTGATGAATACAAAACGCCTCATCATTTTTGGATTGATGCAATTGATACTGCGTGCCACATCATCAACAGAGTATATCTTCACAAATTCTTCAAGAAGACGGCCTATGAACTCCTCACTGACAAGAAATCCAATGTGAGTTATTTCAAAGTCTTCGGTGCAAAATGTTGGATTAGAGATCCTCACCACAATTGTAAATTTGCACCGAAAGCACATGAAGGTTTTATGCTTGGTTACGGAAAGGACTCGCACACCTACAAAGTCTTCAACAATGCTCTTCACAAGGTTGTTGAAACTGTAGATGTGCGGTTCGATGAAACTAATGGCTCGCAAAGAGAGCACCTACCTTCTGTGTTAGATGAACCAGCACCTGAGGATTCTATCAAGTTCAAGGCAACTGAGGAGGTCATTCCTACTGAAGAACTTGCTGAAGAATTCATTCCAGTACGTGAAGAACGTCGAGCTGATGCACCTGGAGATAATGCTGAAGAAAATGGTGCTGAAGAAAATGCTGATCAAATTCCTCAGCGACAGCCAGCTCATCCCCCCGTTGCAAAAGAAGTACAAGTTGACAAGATCATCGATGACATTGAAGCGCCAGGTCCTCTCACACGCTCAAAAGCTTCACATTTATCTAACTTTTGTGGGCACTATGCTTTTGTCTCTATCACAGAGCCCACTAAGGTAGATGAAGCATTTCTGGAGCCGGAGTGGATTCAGGCTATGCAAGAAGAATTACATCAGTTCGAGCTCAACAATGTCTGGGAACTGGTCAAACGTCCAGATCCTTGCAAGCATAATATCATTGGCACAAAGTGGATCTACCGCAACAAGCAAGATGAAAATGGCCTTGTGGTGAGGAATAAGGCACGACTGGTAGCTCAAGGCTACACACAGGTTGAAGGAATTAATTTCGATGAAACTTTTGCACCTGTTGCTAGACTTGAGGCTATTCGCATATTACTTGCTTATGCTAACCATCATGATATCATATTATATCAAATGGATGTGAAAAGTGCATTCCTCAATGGTAAGCTTGAGGAAGAAGTATATGTTGCTCAACCCCCAGGTTTTGAAGATCCAAAGAATCCTAACAAAGTCTTCAGACTTAATAAGGCCCTCTATGGCCTCAAGCAAGCCCCTCGGGCGTGGTATGATACATTGAAGGAATTCTTCGTGAAGAATGACTTCACACCCGGTTCACTCGACCCTACTCTCTTTACTAAATCTTATGATGGTGAACTGTTTGTGTGCCAAATATATGTTGATGATATTATCTTTGGCTGTACTAACCAACATTATAGTGATGAATTTGCATATATGATGAGTGAAGAATATCAAATGTCTATGATGGGAGAGTTGAAATTCTTCTTAGGTCTTCAAATTCGTCAATAGCGCAATGGCATATTCATATCTCAGGAGAAATACCTCAAAGATGTATTGAGGAAATTCGGCATGCAAGATTGCAAAGGCGTCAAAATTCCTATGCCCACAAATGGCCATCTATGCACTGGTGAAAATGGTATTGACTTCGATCACAAGGTATACCGCTCCATGATTGGTTCTTTACTGTACTTATGTGCATCTAGGCCAGATATAATGCTTAGTGTTTGCATGTGTGCCCGATTTCAAGCTGCACCGAAGGAATCACACCATAAGGCTGTGAAGCATATTCTTTGATATCTAGCTCACACACCAACACTAGGATTATGGTACCCCAAGGCTCTGCTTTTGATCTCATTGGATATTCTGACTCTGACTATGTGGTGATCGTGTGGACCGCAAGTCAACTTCTGGCACTTGTCATTTCCTCGGACGATCTTTGGTCTGTTGGTCCTCGAAGAAACAGAACTGCGTATCACTATCCACTGCGGAAGCTGAATACATTGCTGCTGGCTCTTGCTGTGCTCAACTGCTTTGGATGAAGCAAACACTCAAGGACTATGGCATCAACATGAAGAATGTGCCTCTCCTCTGCGACAATGAGAGTGCCATCAAGATTGCTCACAACCCAGTTCAGCACTCGAAGACAAAGCACATTCAAATTCGTCATCATTTTCTTCGTGATCATGTGTTGAAGGGCGACATCTCCATCGAGCACGTGAAGACTGAAGAACAGCTAGCTGATATCTTCACTAAGCCCTTGGATGAGAAGATATTTAGCAAGTTGCGGTGTGAGCTAAATATCTTAGATTCTTCGAATGTTCTTTGAAAAGGACACACATCCTAACACTTATGCAAAATTGATGACTTAGATGTGCAACACATGAGGAAATGTTTTTCTTCAATCAATGAAGAATAACACTCTAAGTGTGAAGAAATTAATGAAGAATTTGATTCTCAGAACCCTACGACAATTGTACGCGGTGTCTGAAATCATCATTCTTATACGCTGGGTCACGCCACCACAAAAACTTGAAAATCTTCAATTTGAGTTTTTCCTCATTTTTGAAATTCTTCAGTTTTTCAAATTCTTCAACTTTGCAAAATCTTCACTGTTTCCGTCGTCTTTCTTCATTGGCTATATATATATGAGTTTATGTCCTCTACAGCATTCACTTATAGCTATTTCTTCATGTTGCTTTTTCTGCTAAGTGAATGTGATCGGACCCTTCCCTCTCTATGCTATACTCAATCCAATCTATTCACAAATTCTTCATGTGCGTTCTATTTGAACTCGTTCAAAATCTTCACTGTGTCCTTGTCAGCTGAAGAAATTGCGAATGAAACTTTAAAACAAATCTCATCCAGATTTTTGGTTTTACCGCTCAAACCGTTCCGCATCCCAGGATGCATTATTATATTCACCCACGATCTTACACGATCTCATCTACACAGTGCGTGGGTGACACATGTCGCGTGAAGGAGAAAGGGCAGGGGCATGTTCGTCCCAAAATCTTCGGGCGAACAGTTTTTCACCGTGGCTATAAATACCCCTCTCCCCTTCCTCACTTCATTTACTCCCCTCGGTCGCTGTCTCTCGCTCGATCTCCTCAAACCCTAGCGCTGCCGCTACTCCATCGTCGCCGGTGAGGAAGAGCTTCGCTGCCTCGACTTCGTCGCCGTCGTACTCGCGCTGGTTGCGGAAATCTTCACTCCGCCGCCGCCGTAGCTGTTTCCCTCTGCCAAGTTAGGGCGTGGGAGATCTAACCTGACGAACTTCCCGTCTGTTCATCTCAGTTCGTCATGTTCTTCACTTCGGCATTCCTCGAAGAAAAACTGCATACTTCTTCAGAAAACTCGATTGTTCAAATTCCTCAACTGAAGAATATGGAAGACGGTAAGAAGCCGCAGAAAGGAGGAAAGAAACCTGAGGTTATGACTGCTTTTGAAATCCCTGAGGAAATTTATGCTGACTATTGCACACCTGATGAAGCAAAATTTGGCAAAGAAAATAAAAATCAGTGCAAGGTGCGCATTCAGAAGATTGAACGGAGATGGGCAAGGGAATGGAGGGAGTACAAATATGTTACTCCAAAGTATATGAAGAAATTCGCTTTAAATCCTCCATGCCCAAGAGCTCCATTGGCACCTGGCCAAGTAGCTGATCCTACCAGCATCAAGCGTGGTGAGGACTTTCCTGAAGAATGGGCTAAGTGCCAAGCAAAATTGGCAAGACAGGCCAAGGAGGCAGTGAAGAAATTCAATGAGGATTCTGCCACTGCTGCTGCTGCTGAGGCCTCGGTCAAACCGAGGAAATCCATGCCAAAGAAGCCTGCTCGTAAGCCAAGTGCTTCACCAACAGCGCCCTCACGGCCCAGTTCCTAAGCAATGCCCTCACGGCAAATTCCTCACACTGCCACAGCTCCACCAAAGTCCTCAACAGCTCCTTCAAAGTCCTCAGCTCCTGTGCATCTGGCTACATGTCAAAGGACTGCTGGTTTCTCGATTGCCTCTGGTGTTTTGGCAAGTTCCTCAGCTGCACCAATTTCATCATCTGGCCCCACACTGTTCAAGACCAAAGCAACAGCTGGACGAGGTCCTCGTCCAAGTCCAAAGAAGAAACAGGTCGTATTCCATGTGCCTTCTGATGATGAAGCTTCTGATGAAGAACTCGCAGAAATCATCAGAGACAGACAGGTGAAGGCCGCTAGAGCCAAAGACACATCTGTGCAACTGCTTTTGGATCCGAGGAAAATCCTCGATTACATTGATCTCTGGCACAAGGATCCAAACACCCTAATGCCTGATTTTCATGTGACTCCTAGACAGAATCATATGTTGTCCCATTTCAGCACTGAAGAGAAATGGAAGTTTGAGAAGGCAAGAGAGATCAAGAAATCTCAATACAGAAAGGAGAAGCTCCTGAAGAAAAACGTTGTCAGAATGACACCTGAGGATCTTCTCCAGGCTCAGTCTGAAATTCAAGCCCTCAGCAAAGACTTTGATGCCTACTATGCTGATTGGCAAGGAGCTAAAGTAAGATTCGTCAATCTGACGAAGAAATTCACAAATGTTGCAGCCCCATCGCAACAAGAAAATCTTCAGGCTGCAGACTCTGCTCAGCCTGCTAAAGAACATGCCAGCACCGTTGATGACTTTCAGCCTGCTGATGAACAAGCTCGTTCCAGGGCTGGTGAAGAAATTCCAGCCGCTGAAGAAATTACCTGGGCATCCACTAGTGGTGCGCCTGAAGAAATTGAAGAGATCAGGGCAACTGCATCAGTTGCGCCTGAGGAAAATCAACCAAATTCCTTAGCTCCTCCCGCGCCTACACCAACTCCAATTCTTCCTTCTGCCTATGAGGTGAAGAAGACCAAGGCTGCAGAGCAAGCTGCAGTGAAGAAAAGGAAGGCATCAGCTATGTCAAATTCTTCGGCTGCGAAGAGAATGAAGCCAATGACCAGCTCTTTTGAAAATCCTATTGATGCTGTTCCAATTTCCTCCATGTCATCGAAGGAAATCGTTCCTGTTGGAGAAGACTATAAGATCCCAAGCGGATCTGATGAAGAAAATCATTCTGCTGCTTCATCAGAGCAGATTGATGAAGAAATTTAAGTGGACGCAATCCCTTCAACGCCAGTCATTTCCTCACCTATGCCTCAGTTCACAGCTGAAGAGGCTGGTGTTGAGGAAATTGAAAATGAAAATGAAGATGTGGATATTGGATGCACCACTCCTGTTATGAATGATGACTTTTGGGAAAGTCAGCATCCCAATACTCCTCTGTTCACACCTATCCAACAAGTTCCTCAGTCCCCGGCAACAACAGTTCAGATGGGCTCTGAAGAAACTCATCCCCCTCCATTTGTTCATGAAGATATTCCAGCCGCTAGTGCTAAAGAACCTGCTGCAGCTGATCCCCAAGCTGCACAAGAAGAGGAACCAGAAATTCCTCACCCTGAAGAACCTGAGGTTGTGCTACAAATCACTGACACTCCTCTGCCCAAGCCGAAGAATCCGTTCTCAAGCAAGCAAAAGTTCAAGGCTGAAGACTTCTTTTCCGAGCATGTATTCTTCACTGATTACAACCCCTATGACTCTGCTCGCATAAGGAAGAGGCGTTTCTGGACTGCCAGCCAAGCCAATTTCTATTCCTCAGTTCTTTTCGGCAAAGACAAAGTCTTCGATCATGCACATATTCCTCATGTGGACATGGAACCTCTGCCCGGCTTTGAGCCAGTCCTCATTGTTCTTCATGACGCAGGACTTCTGAATTTCTGCATTGATATCTGTGACTGGAATGAAGAACTCATTCTTCAATTCTATGCAACTTTGCACATCACCGGAGACGCTGATGACGTGAACTCATGGGTGTTGGACTGGATGTCTGAAAACACTCACTACAAGGCACCCGCAATTGAATTGCTTCGTGTCCTTCCTCTTAGTCCTCCACTTCATGGTGCTCGTTGCATCTACAATGAACCAGAACTGTCAGATCACTATATGCAAGTACTGATGAAGCCTTTGAAGCCAAGGCAGGCCCCACGAACCAAATTCCTTGTCAAGGAATTACTCTATGTGCCTCGGACTGTCTACCGAATTCTGACGAAGACAATGAGTCCTATCAAAGGCCACGACTCAAATGATGAAGAAGTCGTTGGCATCATGAAGAATATGCTCTTCAACATCATTCATGGCGTTCCAGTCAACTTCCATGATTTCTTCATGAGGACTCTGGCCAATATTACTATGTCACCATTCGAGCTGAAGCCCTATGCTGCTTAGATTATGAGATTCATCAGGGCAAGATCTTCGCTGAATTACAAAGATGACACTCTGAACCACGGTAGCTACTTGCCTCCCATTGAAGTCCTCAAACGGACAGTTTCATCAGCTGATGATAAAGGCAAGGCCGCTGCTATGATCGATGAAGGCATTCGTCCATTGGACGGTCAATTTCACAAGGCTGCATCTTACTCTACCAATGATGATTCTGCCACACATGACTCTGCCGCAAATACCTCAGCCAAGCAAAATCCTCAAGCCACAGCTCCCAGGGTGATGATTGATCGTGAGTTACTCCTCAGTCTTCATCAGAAGGTTGATCGCAATCACAAATGGGTCAAGCGTCAGTTTGGTTCAATTCTTCACAACATGACCTCAAAACACAATGAAGTGAAGAAAAACCAATACTACCTCCATGAAACCTTCAACCGTACCTGGGCTGTTCTCTCTCATGTCTACAGCGCTACAGATCTGAAGAAAATGGGTCTCAAGGAAGAATTTGACTGGTCTGCACCTCCACCGAAGAAATTCAAGAAGGTCAAAGTTCCTTCCTTGGTGGCCAGCTCCTATTCTTCATCACGCGAGACTGATGAGTATGAAGATTTGGACGACACTGCGGCAGGCCCTGCTACAACAAACAACCCCGACAATGCTGGCGCTCCTCCATCAACTTGAAATTCTTCAGGGGCGTTAGTCCTCAATTTCAATCCTTTTGGTCATTTGATGACAAAGGGGGAGAAATCTGAGTTAGTCTTCAAGCGGGTCTATATTAAGGGCATTTTTTTTTCTCGAAAAGAACAAGTTTTGAGGAATTTGACCAGATGAGCCTTGAGGAATTTCACTAAGCGTTCTTTGTCTTAGGTTCCACACAATTGAGGAATCTTGAAGAAAAATGATTCTTAGAAAAACTAATCAAGAGCATATAACGTGTGAGGTGTTCATGTGTGTGAAGATTTGAAGAATAAACACCTTTGAAGATTTTCAGGAAGGCTTGAGAATCAAGGCGAGCATTTTTTTAAGTTACAACTCTCGTTCTTCTGAAACTTTTATTTGGATCGAGTTGTAATCTTAAACCCGATGGTGCGCTGATACTTTTGTTGCGTTATGATTTGCATGCTTATTCCTCGTTAATGACATTGCACGCATGCTGAATCTCATCAGGCACCATATTTCATCATGCATTTCAAATTCTTCATATTATATATCAAATGCGTGCATGAATTACAAGATATAGGGGGAGATCTCCATGATTCAACTCTTCAAATGTGCATTGCCTCAAAAGCAAATTCCTCACTATGCACATCTTCAGGGGGAGTTCTACTATATCTTGTAATCAAATTCCTCAATATCAGTGCATACACTTCATATGTTTATCCACGTTGAAAACTTAACCTATTTTGTCATCAATCACCAAAAAGGGGGAGATTGTAAGTGCATCTAGTGCCCCTTAGTGATTTTGGTGTATTGAAGACTTATAGGTTAAGGGACTGATGCGTTTGTGAGTGTACACAGGTCTATAAGTCTATGAGGAGTTTGATATTTAAAGAGAAAGTTGACCCCTAAAAATGAAGTTCTTCGACTGAAGACTTTGATATTCTGAAGACTTTCTGAAGACTTTGAAAGTGAAGAATTTGGTGTGACCTTGAAGACTTGATATTCATTTGAGGAAAATGAAGCGTGAAGACTTTTGTTTTCGTAGTTTCATTTTCTCTTTCTTGAGTCATAGGAAACACCGTACTATTAAAGGGGGTCGAGGAAATACTAAGGAAAAATTTCCATGTGATGCTCAACTCAAAATCCTACACCTACCAATCCCTTCGAGTGAAGCCTTTGGAAATCTCATACAGTTCAGTCACTTTCTTCAGTGACAGAGACGAAGTTCTTCTGGTCACTGATGAATTTGTTCTGACTGAGGAGTTAGGAATTCGTCAGTGCGAATTACCTACACAGTGAGGAACATGATAGCCCTGAGGAATTTGAGAGTCAAATTTCCGACCGTTGCTGTGCTGCGCGCCAGCTGTCCCAAAATATCTTATCCACCTAACGGTCATATCATTGAGGGGCATTTATGTCTTATCATGTCGGGCTACTCCCTAGGCTATAAATAGCCGCCCCCTACAACCACTAGCTGGTTGGCTGCTCCAAGAGAACTTGACACTTGTCATTTGAGAGCAACCCATCCTCCGAGGACTTTGAGCGAAAATCATCGAGTGAGGAAAATCCCAAAAAACCCAAAACACCTCCAAACCCAAAGTGATTGAGCATCACTGAAGAAATTGATCCTGCGTGGATCTGACACTTCTTACCTTTGAAGACTGTGCTTCTTCCAGACGGTTAGGCGTCAAGGTCTAGAGCATCCAAGAGGAATTGTGGATTGCCGAGTGACCAAGTCTATGAAGGTTTGGAAGTCGCCTGAAGACTTACCATGAGTGATTGGACGAGATCTGCGTGACCTTAGTTCAAGGAGAATACGGTGAGGACTGGGTGTCCTGAGCTGCGTGCTCAGAGACTGGGTGTCCGGGACTGCGTGTCCTCGAGTTTAAATACTCAGCCGCTCCAACCAGACATACAACTGAGATAGCAGTTGGAACTGGTCTACCAAATCATTGTCTTCACCAACCTAACTGGTTCTATTTCCTCAACCCTTTCATTTCCTCATTACTGTGTTGAGTGTTTGTTCATATCTGTGTTTGAAGACTTTGACTGAAGACTTTCTCAATTTCCTCAGTTCAATTTCTTCAGTCTGTTTGTCTTCATCTTGTGTTATCCTGTGATTACGCTTTCTGTACTCTGTGCTAGTCTTCATTTCATCATGATGACCATGCTTGTATTCTGTTATGCTTACTTCTGAGTACTTATTCCGCTGCTAATAGTTCTTCGCTAAGGACTTTCCTTACAGGCAAATTCCTTAGTGAAGAATTCATAAAAATCGCCTATTCACCCCCCTCTAGTCGACATAACGCACTTTCACGGCCGGACACAGCTAAGCGTGCCCGGAGTAACCTACAACACGACCACCTGGCATGTTCCGAGCACGCGTAGCAGTGCGGCCCCAACCCCAGCCCCTGTCAAACATTAAGACAGATCCTTCACGTACTCCATTACGTTCTGAAGATACCATGGGCATGGGGCAAGGGGCTCGACCATGATAAGCCCAAACTGCGGCTCAACCGCACCAGGGGCTCCTAAGTACATCGTTTCTTTTTCTTTTCCTTTTATTTTTTACCTACAGGACTCCATTCGTCAGAGGCCCTGTCCGGCAGCAGACATGCCGAACCCACGATACAACAGCCAGGAAAGGAGAAAGGCTACGACAAAAATCCAGGTGGTCTCCATTATGAGCATTAAATCTGTTTTATGCATTATACCGTAGCCTACCCCTGGAGGGGGACATGTTAAACAGTCCCATCCCTTGCTTACCGCACCACTTGTATCGTCCTGCACTTACAGCAGTTTTTTATTGAATAAAGCAATGCAGCACATTTTTGCTTCTAATTGCATTTCTTTCTTACACATATGTTCATCTATGACATGTTGCATCCGTACATTTTGGTACGGCTAAATACACCAGGGGCTTATGTTTCCCGCATTATGGTGTGATAAGTCCGAACACTTTCACAAGTGCAACAGCCCGAACTTATAGCATTATATGCATCGGCTCCGAATCATGTTCTTGGGTCAATAGTTGGGTTTGCCCGGCTCCCATGTTTTGGTACCTTACGTTCCGTTTTATCGGCTAAGGTAGCACTGGGAGAACCACTGCGATTGCGCCCCAGTTGAGCTGGGTTAATGCCTTAGTGGAGAAAGCTAAAACTGACCGTCATGATGAGGCGAGAGTTGGTCGCTGTTTGAGAGGTTCTTTGCGAGTCCCTAAAGACTTATGCCGCTTCGAGCGAGGAGCCGGATTCTGTCCGGCCAAGGCGTGGATAGCGCCCCAAATTCGTCCTTCCGAAAACTAGGGGCTTCGCCGAAATTTAAAATTATAGAATTCTATGGCTAAGTGAGAGTGTTCAAGCATTATAAGTCCGGTTGCCTTGTTCGTTGTGTTGAGCGCCTCCCTAGATGGACCCAAAAATGGGAACAAGAGCGCTCGAGTTTACCCCGAACACCCCAGCACTCGTGGCATGGGGGTTGAAGCCGACGACTTGCCATCTCTCAGATTTGATAAACAGCCGCACAGAAGGTAATATTTTAAATTAACAAGCGTTGCTTAGCGCATATGAACCATGTTTTCAGCGCACAGGATAACAAAATGCGAGTCTACTCAAATATTACATCTTTGGAGAACTCACCCGTAGTAGTGCGGGTGCCCTTCATCACACTCTTATAATACATCTCGGGCGTATGATACTCCTTGCCCTCTGGTGGGGGGTCCGTCACAAGCTTCTGAGCATCCATCTTGCCCCAGTGCACCTTTGCGCGGGCAAGGGCCCGACGCGCACCCTCGATCCAGGCGGAGCGCTTGATAACTTCAACCCACGGGCACGCGTCCACCAGCCGCCGCACCAGGCCGAAGTAGCTCCCAGGCATGGCCTCCTTCGGCCACAGCCGAACTATGAGGCCCTTCATGGCCTGTTCGGCCGCCTTGTGGAGCTCGACCAGCTGCTTCAGCTGGTCGCTAAGGGGCACCGGATGTTCGGCCTCAGCATACTGAGACCAGAAGACCTTCTCCGTCGAGCTCCCCTCCTCGGCCTGGTAGAATGCGGCAGCATCGGACACGCTGCAAGGAAGATCTACGAACGCTCCTAGAGAGCTCCGAATACGGGTAAGCGACAGGTAATTAACACTCACATGCTTACTTTGCATGAAAAATGCCTTACCTGCTACTATTTTCTTTACCGCCTCGATCTCCTGGAGGGCCTTGTAGGCTTCGGCCTTAGCGGCTTTGGCACTCTCAAGAGCCGTTGCAAGCTCGGACTCTCGAGTCTTCGAGTCACGCTCCAGGCTCTCATGTTTCTGCACGAGATCCTGGAGCTCTTGCTATACCTCCGCCACCCGCGCCTCATGTTTCTCTCACTCGGTGTGCTCCGCGGCCGCATTGCGTTCGGCTGCGGCCACCGCCTCCTTCAGGGTCGCCACCTCGTTAGTGGCCCCTGCAATACCCCAGTTATCCTTGTCATTTGTCTTGCAACCAAATCCTTTTCTGTAAGGTACAATTTTCATAAGGTATTACTCACCTTCTTTTTCCTCGAGCTGCTTCTTGGCATGGCCGAGCTCGCTCTCGGACCGCTCGAGGTTTTCCTTCAAAGTATTGACCTCCGCAGTCAGTGCGGCAGAGGTCAGCAGCACAGCCTGCAATCCCATATTGACATATTTTCATGACTCCTGCATTTATCTTTCTAAAGATCCTCAGTCCGGCTTTTCTTTCCGAACACCAAACCGAGCATCAGGGGCTACTGTCTATGTGGTACCATTTTTTACATATTGAAATTCTTACCTCAAAGCCTGTTAGAAGGCTGCTGCAGGCTTCGGTCAGCCCGCTCTTGGCGAGCTGAACCTTCTGAATCACCACACTCATAACAGTGCGGTGTTCCTCTTCGATGGAGGCGCCATTGAGCGCCTCCAGCAAATTATCCGGCACCTCTGGTTGGACGGAGGCAGCCGGCGTCGCGGTCTTGCCCTTCTTACGAAGGGGTCGCCCGCCGGACTCCGGAGCCACTATGGGTTCCGGGGCTGAGTCCCGTGCAAAGTCCGGGAGGTTGTCCGGTGACACCTCCGGGGCCCTCTCCTCCTGGTGGGTCCCTTCTTGGGATCCCACCTCGGCATCACCCGCATCACGGGGGGTGGAGGCAGTCGGAAGAGAATCCATATCTGACACCCCTAAGGACCCGCTCGACGAAGTGGGGAGATCATCCTTAGCCGGACTGCAGGGTTGAATGCGGCATTAGAAAGACATTGTGTGGCGGAAAATAAAAAACCTTGAAGTTATTCGGGAGTCCAGATACTTACGATCTCGCCAGAGGCTTGGCCCTTGGAGGCCAGTCCTCGTCGTCGTCAATGGCGTTGGCGGAACAGTCCGGGGGAAGAGTTTTTCCCCTCTTGGACCCTTCGGCCTCCCTTGTTGGTGAGGCCTTCCTTTTCTTCCCTCCCCCCGCTGGGGGAGAGGCTTGCTTCTTCTCCTCCTCGCCTTGGTGGGAGGAGTCGGCCTCTGATTCGTCGTCCGATAGCACCTGAAAACGGGAGCTCTTCCGAGTCCCCGTGGCCTTCTTCTTGGCCTTCTTCTCCGGCACCACGTGGGGTGCCGAAGCCAGCAGCCCCGTTAGGCGGGCGTCAGCTGGGTCCTCTGGCAATGGGGCCGGATAGATAGCCTGTGCGGCCTTCTTCCGCCAGTCCTGTCAAAGGAAAGGGAGTTTAGATCCCGCATAGAGTCAAACTATGAATAACAAGCATCCCTTAAAGGACAAAATCATTTACCTCGTCAGCCGGGCGCTGCGAGTGGAATCCGCGATCTTCGGCAGCGGATGCGGGAGCTTCGGCGCCCTTGAACAACACCTTCCAGACATCTTCATATGTAGTGTCGAAGAGCCCACTCAGGGTCTGGTGCTGCGCCGGATCGAATTCCCACATGTTGAAACCCCGTCGTTGGCACGGGAGAATCCGGCGGATGAGCATGACCTGGACTACGTTGACAAGCTTGAGCTTCTTGTCCACCAGCTTCTGGATACAGGCTTGGAGTCCGGTCAGTTCCTCCGAATTCCCCCAGATCAGGCCACTCTCTTTCCGGGAGGAGAGCCGTGTAGGGATGCCGAATCTGAATTCGGGGGCCGCCGCCCAATCGGCGTCATGCGGCTCGGTGATGTAGAACCACCCCGATTGCCACCCGTTGATGGTTTCCACGAAGGTGCCCTCCAGCCACGTAACGTGGGACATCCTGCCCACCATGGCGCCTCCGCACTCCGCTTGGCTGCCCTTCACAACCTTCGGCTTGACACTGAAGGTCTTGAGCCACAGGCCGAAGTGGGGCTGGATGCAGAGGAAGGCCTCGCACTCGACGATAAACGTCGAGATGTTAAGGACAAAATTCGGGGCCAGATCATGGAAATCTAGGCCGTAGTAGAACATGAGCCCCCGGACAAAGGGATGAAGTGGGAAGCCCAGTCCACGGAGGAAATGGGGAAGGAAAACTACCCTCTCATGGGGCCTGGGGGTGGGGATGAGCTCTCCCTCGTCGGGGAGCCGATGCGCGATGTCGCTGGACAAGTATCCGGCGCTACGCAGCTTCTGGATATGCCCCTCCGTGACGGAGGAGGCCATCCATTTGCCTCCCGCTCCGGACATGATCGGAGAAGGTTGAGGTGGGATGTGCGGGCTTGGGCGCTGGAGCTCGGGTTCACAAAGATGGATAAGCCAAGGAGGAAGAAGGTGTAGGTAAAAGGATTGGATCTTTATCCCCTTATATGGGCGGACAGAAACATGCGTCCCCACCAGCCTGATAAAACTCGCTTATCTCCCAAGCGCCGCAGTCAATGGCGCGGTTGGGTTACCCACGTCCGTATTGATGGGAATCCCGGAATAAGGGGAACATGATCTCTGCTTCGACAAGACGTGCCAAGGAAACCGCCTCGCTAAACGCGCTGAGGTGGAACAATAAAAACAATTTGAGTAAAGGCTTGGAAGTGGTGTGATGTCACGCCGCAGAATACGTCAGCAGATTGATCTTGTGTAATATTATTCTCTCTACGGTGGTATGTGGAATTTATTTTTGCAGAGCCGGACACTATCCTGGTGTTCACAATCTTCTATAAATTATTTGGAGGAGGAACCCGCCTTGCAATGCCGAAGACAATATACGCGCCGGACTCGTCGTCATTGAAGCCTGGTTCAGGGGCTACTGAGGGAGTTCCGGACTAGGGGGTGTCCGGATAGCCGAACTATCATCATTGGCCGGACTCCAAGACTATGAAGATACAAGATTGAAGACTTCGTCCCGTGTCCGGATGGGACTTTCCTTGGCGTGGAAGGCAAGCTTGGCGATACGGATATGTAGATCTCCTACCTTTGTAACCGACTCTGTGTAACCCTAGCCCTCTCCGGTGTCTATATAAACCGGATGGCTTTAATCCATAGGACGAACAACAATCATACCATAGGCTAGCTTCTAGGGTTTAGCCTCCCTGATCTCGTGGTAGATCTACTATTGTAACCCATATCATCAATATTAATCAAGCAGGACGTAGGGTTTTACCTCCATCAAGAGGGCCCGAACCTGGGTAAAAACATCGTGTCCCTCGTCTCCTGTTACCATCCGCCTAGACGCACAGTTTGGGACCCCCTACCCAAGATCCGCCAGTTTTGACATCGACACGCGTCCTCTAAGGCACGAGCCTCGGGGGTTTCTCCAACGATAGGAGTGTGTTGCGCATCCATGTTCTGGCGGCGAAGTTCTTCCCTCTGCAGCGAATGAGGGGCTCGAGGAGATACTCTTCATGGGCATGCGACAGATCGCCTCCTCCGTCGCCTCCGTCGGTGCGGGGAAAACCTGGAGGACTGCATGGTCCATCGACCATTAGAACCTCCGCCGCTGGATCACTACTGTTGCACTCGGATGCAGTCTCTGCGGAGCCAGTCGACAGGTCGAACAGGCCGTAGAGAGATTCGTCAGGCTCGATCGCCGCGACTTGGGTGGTGGCCGACTGGCGAGCCACCGCGTGTCTCACCCACCGCTGTAGCCTCGACCGACCGGAGCGCTTGCGCCAGCGGGAAACAGGGAGGGAGGACGCAATAGGAGCCAACCGATACTGGGTCAACGTTTGCCGCAGGAGAACACCACGGACGCACGCGCGAAAGTGCGTCGCCCCGCGGACAGGGAGCGCGTCGACGTTGAGCGGAGCTTCCTGAAGCCAAGCGGAGTCGTCGGCGATGAATGTGAGAGCGCCGAGACGGATCTCGCGGCCCTCAACCAGAGCTCCGCCTGGAACCATGATGAAGGAGGTCGGAAAAATCGCAACTTCTCCAATATGTCGCTAAGACACCGGCCTCACGGTGGGCGCCAACTGTCGTGGTTCTCGGTCTGACAGTAATGTAGGGGGGTAGGAATGGAGGGGCAAGATCCTAGCTATGGAGTAGTTGTATACGCAAGAGATTTACGAGTTCAGACCCTTCTCGGAGGAAGTAACAACCCTACGTCTCGGAGCCCGGAGGCGGTCGACTGGATTATGCGTGTATGAGTTACAGGGGTGCGAACCCTTTACACTGAGGAGGGGGTGTCTTATATAGAGTCTGCCAGACCCCTCCGGCCCTCAGTTATGTAGGGTTTAAGGTACATTAAGATCGGGCGTTACTGGTAACGCCACATGTAAAGTGTTATGATGATCATAAAAGCTACTTAATGATCGACCGTTTGCATGCAGAGTGACTTTAGATCTCCCGGCCGTCGAGTGGTTGGCTTCATGGTCGAGTGTCTTTGAGTCTGTAGAGTGGAACACTTCTGAGTCGATTGACAGGTGGTTTCTTCTAGAGATGTCCTTGGGTAGGATAGTTTGGACAGGTCCATGACCCTACCCTAGGTACATAGCTTCATCAGGCTGGGCCGGTTGGACCGGTCGACGCCAAGAAACAGATCAAGGCCGACGCGTCTCGTGAAGCAGGGGATCGAGCGGGCTGGAGGTCAACGCACGAGCGAGGGTCTTGTCGCTGGTCGTCGTCGTCCCCGCACGCAGAAGCAGGGGAGGCCGGTGATGAGGGCTTGGGGAGGTCGATCCAGACCGGATCCGGTCACCTCCGAGGCTTGGGCCCGCCGGAGTTTTGAGCTGGAGGCGGCAGACGACAACCATGGCCATGTCAGCTCCCTGTTGCATCGGTAGAGACAGAGCAGTCGAGACAGACATGAGCGAGAGAACAATAGAGGAGGATCAAAGGAAGGAGAGGCAGGGTCGGCGACCTGCGGGGCTCCGACGAGGTTGGGGTGGTCCGACGCGTGAGGAACGACGCAGAGAAGGGAGGCTGGGCGCGGATCCATGGCGCGGGGCTGGGGAGGTGCGGGCGAGGTTCTCGTCGAGGCGCTGGCGTGATGCGGAGGAAGCAGATGGGAAGGCCGACGGCAGGGGAGGCACGCACCCTGGCGGTGGAGGCCGTTCCCGGCGGCGTACTTGACGGATCGAGGTAAGAGAGGGCCCTGGGCGGCCATGGCGGAGTTCCTATTCAAGTCTGAAGAGAGAGAGAGAGAGAGAGAGAGAGAGAGAGCTGAGAGAGGGTACATGGAGAAGGAAAAGAAGGGGAGGAAGGCGATGGGGAGCTGCAGAAGGGTGCTCGATGCAGGGGATCCAGGGGCGCGGTTGACTTCGGGCGCAGGGATGGAGAAGATCGAGCAGGCAGAGGAAGGAGGAGGCGCCCGGCTGGCCGTGATTTGGTTGGTTGTCGCTGCAGTGGAGGAGAAGGTGGGGGCTGGCCGGTTGGGGAAATCGAGGAAGGTGGGTGGAAGGATCGGACAGATCTCGAGGAAGAGGGAGACCGGGTGGAGGAAAATGGCGGCGGGGAGGAATGGATGGATGGGACATGGTAGGGGCTGGGGTTTAGACTGGTTTATATATAGCATGTGGGTTAGATCAGGGGCGATCTAGTCCCTCCGATCGAAATCAGACGGACCGAGAAAAATAGGCTAGGAGAGCCCAACAAAGAACCGAAGATACTTTCGGGATGCTTAGGAATGATCCGGACCCACCGGTAACAACAATCCGGTCGGGTTCGGGGAAGTTTTCGAACGCGCGTGATGGGGTCTGGGTATTGCGCGAAGAGGGGTTAGACGGTCGCAGACAAGAGGGAATCGAAAACCCGATTGGACTCAGAACAGTCAACAAACGCAATGGAGAGAAGCGAGGAGCGGCAACTACGAGCGGATGCAAGTTTTAAGAAAACAATGCCGATGCAATGCGCATGATGCTATGAGATGAGATGCATGACATGAACAAAATGCAAAACGAAAGACAAAAACCCAACCACAAAGGAAATAACATATCACATAGCCGAAAATGGTCAGAGTTGGAGTTATAATTATGAAAAGTTATATCCGGAGTGTTACAGAATAAGAGCAAACTAGTAGTGATTGCTAGTTCACGGCCACTTGCAACAATCATCGGAAGAAAGTGCTAGTTAATAGGAAATTGCCCACGCACCGGAAGTAACGAGCAATTGATATTGATTGATCCGGCCTTCATGTCGAGATGCAGCAGCGTCAGCAGATCGCCCCGGTACTGGCGTTGAGCAGCTGCGGCAAATCACCTCGCAATTTGAGGAGTCCAATCGGCGAAACATGTTCGGTCTCGGTAGCAGCAGACATGGCCAGACGCGTGCGGCGGCGCACACCACGCGACCCTAATCCTCTTGATGATCTCGTATCTAAAAACTTGACTCTGTATACCATGATAATAATAAGAATAAATAAGACACAAGAGACACTTATTTTTATATGAAAACCTTTTTGGGAGAAAACCACGGACGCACGAAGACGAAATCACTATGATGAAAAAGCATTTTAAGCACGAAACGACAAACTGTCTTTAAGTGTGACTACATGGGATATATATGAAAGCAATACATGAGAGTCCTTAGAGCAAGTAAACAAGTTGTACTTGTATGCGTCGACATCAACACAATGCCCACACCGGTTGTACTATGTCTAGTCCAACACGGTAATAAAATTTGAATCACAATTTAACAATACTGACACGCAAAAATTAAGTAAAGTGATACCAATATGCTTGCACTACCCCGTGCTTCTGTGCAATTAACTCATGCAAGTGGACCAACAGTGGGGAGCGTCTTTGTTATAATTTTTTGCAAAGTCGTAACAGTGGGGAGGTTTGGGTCAATGATCTAAGTTAAATTGTTCTAGGTGCCACTCTCTTTTGTACGTGCTGCTCTAGTCATAATTGGTGAATCATTGAAGCCCCATCTACCCACTCATCTAAAACCTGTATATATACTGGCGGAACTATTCATTGAAATGGCCGTGAGGGGACACAAAAGTGAGACATTATTTGGATGAGGAGTAGCGTAGAGATGCATGATGTGTCAAAATAGTACTAAGATGTCCATTGGAATCAAGCTTGATACGAATGGGGTGCAACAGGAATTCGCATGGAAGTTCCGCACCAAGTGCCTGTACATCAGTCTAGCGGCGGCCAACTGGCATCTTAGTCCCACCAAAATAATGTATGCCGTTTTGTACAAAGAGGATCAGCTACACAATCTCACACTTCGCATGGGGATGCACTACTTCCTTTTCTACTTCTAACCAGTTGTTCATCGTCCAGTTCTCATGGATCAATAGCCTAGGTATTTTATTTTCATGTATGAGCAACACTCACAAGCCAATTAATTTAACTTCTAAAAGATTAATGTACTCTACTGCCGGGGGTGCAAATGGACCAACAATGGTCAGGGTTGGATCAACAATCCATAGTTCTGAAGCGTCACTCTTTTGCATCTTCTTTAGTCTACATTAGTTTTTCTCCAAAACAGAGGCAAAAAATTTGCCTCATCCATTAAATAAGCAGAAGAGATTTTTCCGGTTAATTAACGAAAAATCAGGATAAAATTGTTACAAACCACCGAGCGACACACAAATGATACCCCACACACACTTCAACAAGGAGGACCTCATAAACACACTCGGACGTGTGACACTCCAAATTTTTTTATTTACTTTTCAACAAAAACTTTGTTTGATTTGAAGAAGGTCATTTAAATCCTTCCAAAAAACCTCTCTCTCTCAAAATTTTTCCCCATGGCAAGGATTTTATTTTTGTATCTTCTTCAACCCTGGTGTTTGGTTATTAAAAACCTTTCTTCTGATTTTTCCCATCTCAAATATATTTTTGGAATTTATTTTCTTTTAAAAAGAAACCCTATGGGTTTTGGGGCTACTCTTTTGTTTTGAAACCACCCATGGTTTTACCATGCCTCATGTGGTAAATCCTCCC
Source organism: Triticum dicoccoides (assembly GCF_002162155.2). NCBI lineage: Eukaryota > Viridiplantae > Streptophyta > Magnoliopsida > Poales > Poaceae > Triticum > Triticum dicoccoides. Next base: position 576,581,566 of record NC_041381.1, on the reverse strand, counting down.
AAAACCCCTCCCTCCACTTTGGGGCAACCCAAACATTCTGTTCCAACAGGTCCAACCTTTTTTTTTGAATTTTGTTTCATTTATTTTTTCCCCAAAAACAATTCTGTCCATTATTCTAAGCCTAGATGATTTACAAAGGAAGTACCTGATTTCCTTTGAGTTTTGATCTCAAACCAACTCCTCTGGATAGTCCCTAGCACCCCCAACCTAGAACCATCAAGATCCACTCTTCCTCTTTTCAAAATTTTCAAATTTCAACCTCTGCAAGTTTGGACCAGATTCATCATTTTTGGTGAAATTCATATTTTCCTTTCTCCAAAAAAAATCCACCAAAATTCAGGCAGCCCCAGGTGCTTTGAGAGGCCACCACACCAAAGATCAGCCCCAGAAAAATTCTTCTCATGCTTGAATCATTTCATCAAACACTTGGCCGGCACTGTTCCTGTACACTTTCAATAAATTTAGAGTTTCAGAGTTTTGTCAGTGTCGTTTTTCGTCAGTGACTTGTCATTGATCACCAGCGCACCCTGGCGCGTTGCGCACGGCCTCTCCTCCTTGACCAGAGCACCGCATGCTCTCTTGGACGGGCGCAGGTGTCGGTGGCGGCGAGCATCGCCGACGCCGGCAGCTTCTGCGGTGGTAGAGCCACCCGTGGCGGCCAACGGGAGCCAGCGCCAGCTCGCTACGCCATCCGGTGCCGCCCAACGCCCCCTAGCCCTTCGCGTGGCCTCATGCATGCCAGCGCACACCGCAGCACCGTCGCCGTGGCCCAGCAAGCACAGGGCGCGCCCTTTGTCGCCGACGGGCCCGCGCCGCCCCGTTCTATCGAAACCACCCAAGAGCGCCTAATCCAACCCAGTTTAGCTTCTAAATGGAACCCGTGGACCTCCACGTTGACGCCCAACCCCCTAAACTCCCCGACAAAGCACTGCACCGCCGTAACCATCGCCGGAGATCCCCGTTCACGGCCACCGCCTCGGATCACCTATAAAATGTAGTCCCGAGCTCCTTCTCAAGCATGCACCACCTCTACTCCTCACCAGAACCCCGCCAAGCCACCAGGAGGACCTCGAGGAGGTCTCCTCCCCCAACTCCGGCCGCCCCGATCCGCCTCGACCACCAGCTCGATCCACGAGGCCATCCCCGCCGCCCAAACCTCGTCAGTAGTTTCCTCGAGCACCCAGTGATCTAACCCAGGCTTCAATTTGACCTCCGCAGCCATCCCCAACGAGATCCAACTTCACCCGAGCCGCCGTCCGCCGGAGCAAGGACCGCCGTCGACGTGGTGCTCGCCGACGACCACCACCACCATCCACCGACGCGGAAGGACACACTGAGCACGTAGGTACCCTCCGATCATCCTAACTCACCGTGGATCACCGCCGACGACCACCGCAGCTCTCGGGCGCCGACGAGCTCTGTTTCTTCCCCCGTTTGAAATTTCAAACCTGACGGGTGGGAACGCTCGTCAGTATTTTCCTTTTTTCGAACCGTTTTCTGAAAACGCCTTCGGGCAGAGTATGTCTCCCTTTGCAGTTGACGGCTTTTTAGCCGAAGCGTTTTTTGTTTTTATAAGTTGGCCCCTGGAAACTTTCTGTTTCATTACAGATGAGTCCCTAGATTAAAACCTTTATAACTTTTAAACAGAAACTGATTTTTGATTGATTCTTTTTCTATCATCTTTATTTTTTTGTCTAGTTTTTTTGTCATATTTATTTGAAAAATATTTAGAACACTTTTTTGTGCACTCTCGGTATTTACGTTAGTACGTATTTTCTTATACCGTAGATACCGAAGGAGGTGACGGAACCGCGAACTTCGCCAAGCTAGACTCCGACTACTCCGAACCAGGCAAGCATGTTTTGAACTTTTGATATGATGAGTGTTTGTTGCATGTTTGCATTAAGTAGTTTCATGGCATGTTTATGAGCATTTCGATAAATGTTATATTATATGCAAAGTTGAGGCAAGTGAGTTTCGAAAATCCATATGTTGTTGGATATGAGTTTGCATGGCCATATGATGGCATGAGAATGGGTAAGATGGCAGTGTTGTAGCATGCCAATCTTATGCCAGACTATTTGACTCCAGTGTCAACGTGAATCAAGTCACGTTTCCCTCCGTTTTCCCTTCTTGTACTACCACGTGTTTTCCGCAAGGGATATGGCTTAGTAAGTTGCAAACCTCTTTCCTGGTACACACCAAATAGAGAGGCCGTGATGAGGGTTTCATGGCCCTGGATTAAAGCCAGTCATCCGGTCAGGGGGCATGGGTGTTTCCGGCTGGGACCGAGAGGGGGGCACCCCTTAGAGCGCGTGTATATAAATTTGATCCCATGCTATTCGAGGTTGTGATCTCCCCGTCTCAAAGTTTTTCTTGAACGTTGTCTAGGGTGATTCCTGGCATCGTGAGGTGGGATGGGTGTGTACTGGTTAGATGTGTTTCTACCAAAATACCATAAACGGAACTAGTCCTTCGTGACTACGGAAATCCGTTAGCTGTAGGTAATTAGTACAAACTCTGCAGAGTCAAAAATCCTTTGAATCATCTTATCCATGTCCAAGTACTATGTTCAACTTATCTTGTCAAGTGTCAGTCTCAGTGACAAAACTCCGGTGAACCACATGAGTGTTAAGTCCGGTTAAATGTTTATTCCTGTGGATGGACTAACCCGTTTATTATTATGTGTTGAATATTTCCTATGAGTATTATATCTTCGTGAATTTATCAAATATGAATAATGAAATTTACGCCCTTTCTGCGATGTCGCTCAGACGTCCGACTGTGGCACACTTGTTATTTACTTTTGATATATGCCCTTTCTGCGATGTCGCTCAGACGTCCGACTGTGGCACACTTGTTATTTACTTTTTATATAAGCCCTTTCTGCGATGTCGCTCAGACGTCCGACGGTGGCATGCTTGTTATTTACTTTCGATATAAGCCCTTTCTGCGATGTCGCTCAGACATCCGACTGTGGCACGCATGTTATTTACTTTCAATATAAGCCCTTTCTGCGATGTCACTCCGATGTCCGACTATGGCACGCATGTCATTTACTTTTCAATATAAGCCCTTTATGTGGTGTCGCTTAGACGCCCGACTGCGGCATGATTATTTATTTGTTTACCCTTCGAGGCGTCGCTCCAGACACCCGATCGGTTTTCAGTTGTTTGTTGGGATTTCGGAAGGACTACCGCCCGACTTCCTTTTTACTTATCATGTCGTGCAAATATTTATTAATTGAGTGTGCATTGCTATTTGCTCATAACACATTCATGCATGCATTTGTTATATCTTATGTCCGAACTGTCTTGCGAGTACTTTCAAAGTACTCACCTGACTTGTTGATTTGGCCAGATGTTGATGAAGGTGATCTCATGGATGAAGAGTTTGATAGCGAGTCCGACGCCTAGAGGAGTCCCAGTCAGTCCCGTGCGACCCTGGATTTGGTCACTGTATTATATCCGCTTCCGCTACCCGAATAAATTCATCGAGCCTCACCTCGACGCTCGATGAGCCGCCAGTTTAGGAGTCATGTTATCCACTCCACTGTGATATATCCACCACCACTTTTATCTCGAGTCAGTAGTATGCCACCACACCCCTGTATCATAACCGCCCTTATGTACAATATTGATGTGTTTGTAATAAATTGTTGAGCAGCCTCAGCTCAACCCTATAATATTTTTAATGCTACTGGCCTTTTGTATCAAGTATTTGTCTACCAGTAAGGATAATTCTTCCTATACTGGAATCAAGAGATCGATTTCTCAATAAGTATTTTATTGAAAAACCGGTCGTGACAGGACGTCATCTCATCACTTCTCCCTAACAGGCGTCTAGTTTTTAACTTTTTAGGTGAAGCACTGAGTTCGAGTCTCACTCATATGCAACCTGCCCTATAGAACACCACATCACAAACGTTGAAAAGGCTCATCAGACATGGATTCTTGACCCACTGCTACCGATTTCTCACTAATGCGGACGACACATCAGACATATCAACAACTCGAGGCCCTCATTGTACATGAGTTTAACTTCTTAAGCATGTGAAATGTATGCCACATTGCACATGGGATTATTTGCAATGCGTATAGTAATTACAAAAACACATGATTTCAGAGGTAAACATCAGGTCACATTGGCAAGGTCACATCCATATAACATAACTAGCATGCATATGACGAAGTTCTAGATGACATCCATATGTATTATAAAGTTTGAAGCCAACATAACACTTCCATACCATGAATCACATATCACAGTCATGCATTAAATTGCAAAACAATCGAAATCTAATTAATTAACAAAGTTCTAGAAATCTAACGGGTATCAACAAGGTATATGTACGATAGGGGATACAATTTGGAATTATATGATAGGGAATATGCTAGAGATGCCCTAAGTACTAGTAGGTGCCTTCTGACTTCGAAGATCTTCTTTGGGGTGATAGACCTTAGTCTGACATCTCATTGCACAAACCAACATTGAAGCACGAGCAACAATTCCTTCTTGAGCGGGTTGTCTTGGAGTGTTGCGCCTTTTGTCTGCCAATTAGTATGTCATCATAGCTTTGGTCGTACGCTTTGGGAACACTATCGCGAGGCATGTCCTATGTGGATGACTTCAAGTTTTTTATTTTTCCTTTTTTGTAAGTTGATTTTTTTAACATTAATAATATTTAATAATATTTGTGTATATCACTCGATGCATAGGCCGAGGGTCTTTCCCTCTTCCTGAAAAAGAAAAAAAAGATCAGTAGGTACCACTCGATGCTCCGTGACCCGCCGGCCCCAAATCCAGGACATAGGGAGTAGGTTATGTCTTCTTATTTTTATTTATTTATATGTATGAGCAAACTCTCAATGTGATTAATTTCAGTTTAGAAAGACTAATGTACTAATGTCTGCCATATTTGCTGAAATGAAGAAGGGAACATGCCCATAGTACTAGCTATTGTGATCTCTTCATGACCAAAGATATGGGAGTCCTATTCAAAAATGCCATCATCTCGGTGTTGTACCATCTCTTTTGTACATGACGCTCTAGTCATAATAGGTAAAGCAATAAAGTCCAAGCTACTCACTCATGTGAAACATGTATATATAGTGGTGGAACGATCCGTTGAAATGGCCGAAAGGAAGAGACACAAAAGTGGTATTATTTGTGTGAGGAGGTGCACAAAGATGCATGATGCCAAAATAGTAGCAAGATGTGATCTATAGGGAATAGGATGCAGCAGAAATACGTATGGAAGTTCTACATCACTAGCTCGTACATTTGTGTACTGCTAGTCGACTTGAATTTACTCCCATCAATTGCACAATCTCACTTCTCGCATGGGATTCACTACTTCTAGCCAGATTCTCATCATCCGGATCTCCTGGACGAAGACTGTGTGAGAATCAATGCACGATTTGTCCCTGTGGGGGAGAAATTGTTATAATATGGACGGTGTAGGTGGAATTCTCCTGTTTATAGACCACGCCTTCTATTTTGTTGTGCGAGCAGAACTCATAGTTGTAGCAGGTGCACTAGTTTCACTCAAAAACCTGGCGGTAATAGCCATGAGACAGCGAAATATCGCTTTGGAGCACGGACACTATGAGCCCGTTCATTTTCTTGAGTTGAAAAAACTGAATTTTTATGACTTAGAAAAATCTGTAATATTTTGTACACCGATTCTTATTTTGCAATACTCCCTACTCACATATACACGCTTGCATGCTACAAATGGGTCTGTTTTTCTCCTGATTTTAGGCTGAGATTTTGTCCTTTCTGTGCAGCGTATAACGTATTTTTGAACAGATATAACCAGATACTTAGAACACATGCGTATGTATTTGTTTAAAAATAATTAAACTGTTTTAAGAACTTTCAAACACTGTTTTTGAGTTATTTAAAAAAACGTGCTTAGAACACTTTATCGCAAAATGTTGAAAAGGATCATCGCACATTGATTTTGGATCCATTGTTACCCGAAACATTACAAACCTTGGCATCACGTGTGCAATATGCCACGACAAACCACATCATCCTATTTTGACATTGCCTAAAAAAAATTGTGTTTTGACGTCGCACACTGGCTCCGATAGACATCAATGCCCTCATTACACACGATTTCATTGATTAACCGTGTGCACAATATGCCTCATTGCACACAGGCTCACTACAATGCGTGCAGTATAACAAGCAACATGCATATAACAAAGTTCTAGACGACATCCATATGCGTGACAAAGTTGAAAGCCAAAAATAACACTTCCTTCATAAATCATATGATCAGTCACACCTAATAGCCAAAACAACACTTCTATCATGAATCATATAAGAAAATTCTTGATGACATCCATATGATGAGTGTCATGCACCTAATAGCAAAATGCTATAAATCTAACTGGCGTAGTTTTAGAAATCAAACTGACAAAGTTCTAGAAATCTAACTGATATCAGCAAGGTAGGTTCTTGAAGAGTTTCCCTCCCCAAGCTGCTGACTAGCCAGGAAAATGTAGCATCATTCTGGGCAGCCTGACAACAACCCAATTGCTCCAGTATGCTCCCTTCTATCCCAATAATTTTCACCAGTGAGTTCGAGTGGTCCTTGAGGAAAATATCTATGATGTGCAATCAAATAATTGTACACTAAGTATGGTCCCATGAACTTAAATCTCAAACAACTGATGCTATCAAATGACTCATGCCATGACATCAAACAACTATGAATTATGAAATTTCATGATGTTGCTCTCTACAAAGCTGCTCCCTGTACGGCGTACACGGTGAAGCAAGGTTCTTCAGAAAAATGGTTTTTTGCAAATTAAGAAGGACTGATCGTTACACATGCACTTTTTTTTGAACAACCGAAGGCGCTAATTCATTACCAGTTTATTCAAAGTTCAAGCAATTTACATTGTGCGTTCAATATGTACCATCCAAAGCCACATCATCAATTTGCAACCCTTTCTGACTTCATTTGCTATTTTTCATGCATTTAATGATTTTTTGAGCTAAATGACCCTGAAATTGAAAAGCACTACAAATGAACTCTAAGAAGCTTGAAATTTGGTATGGTATCATCATTTCACCCACATAGCATGTGCTAAAAAGTTAAGAGGGTTACGGCAAAAACTGGATGCATTCGTGTACAAACTGGATAATCTCTTTCAAAGTATCAGGGTTTCGCACGAAAGCTCATCTGTTACAGAAGGCATTTCATTTTTTTAAACTTATTTTAACTCCAGACTTTTTATGCGTTCAATATGCACCATTCAACGCCACGTCATCAATTTTCAGCCATATCTTACTTCATTTGCTATTTTTCATGCATTTAATGATTTTTTGAGCTAAATGACCCTAAAATTGAAAAGCACTACAAATGAACTCTCAAAGGTTGAAACTTGGCATGGTATCATCATTTCACCCACATAGCATGTGCTAAAAAGTTGAGAGGGTTACACCAAAAACAAGATGCACTTCACATACAAATTGGACAACCTCTTTCGAAGTATTAAGGTTTTGGACGAAAACTCATCTGTTACAAAAGACATTTCATTTTTTTAAACTTATTTTAACGTCATACTTTTTGTGCGTTCAATATGCACCATTCAAGGCAACGTCATCAATTTTCAACCCTTTCTGACTTCATTTTCTATTTTTCATGCATTTAATGATTTTTTGAGCTAAATGACCCTGAAATTGAAAAGCACTACTAATGAACTCTGAAAAGGTTGAAATTTGGCATGGTATCATCATTTCACCCACGTAGCATGTGCTAAAAAGTTGAGAGGGTTAGGAAAAAATTGGATGCACTTTGTGTACAAACTGGACAATCTCTTTCAAAGTATCAGAGGTTTCGGACGAAAACTCATCTGTTACAGAGGCATTTTTTAGAATTTCATATATTTTGTTAAAATTATTTGATAATCATGTGTATTACACATAAGTGAGTATGCATAAAATTAGGATGTGATTTGAAGAAGGTCAAAAAATTGACACATATGAAAAAAAACTAACATAAAAAATAAAAAAAATGTCCGTGTACTAGGCCACCACGGCCTGCATACGACTAGAAACGCAACTATATATGGGCCAGGATGTAGGCCCGCAGAGCAAGTAGGCCCCCACAGAGCAGAGAGGAATGTTAAGCATGTACTGCCTGCTTTAGAGAGGAGATCGAGAGAGATATCACAACGGGGCTTATAAACAGGTGCGACTGCTTCTCGCTTGGCGAGGTGGGACTAAACTTCCACCACACCAGGACCAACCCTTTAGCCCCTGTTGGTGGCTCCAACCGGGAATAAAGAACCTCCTTTAGTCCCGGTCTGAGCCACCAACCGGGACTATTGCTACTTCTTGAGCTTGGGTTGGTTTTTCCCTTGAAGAGGAAAGGGTGATGCAGTAAAGTAGAGATAAGTATTTCCTTGAGACACAAGATATCAATCTAGTAGGAGGTACAAGCAAGTCTCCAATATGTGTCGTAACCAGACTATCGGAGTAGAAAATAATTGGAGCTCAAAGTAAGTGCAAGTGTATAATTTCCTAGAATTGTTGTCTTGACAGAAGCTACTATTTGCCATAACTTTTACATTTGTTGGATTCTTTTCCCTAAACTCGGTTCTAGTGCAAGCACCGGCTCCAATGTACTGTCGACCCTTACGGTCACCCCTACTATTCCATCACGACCTTATTCTAGTCCACCCTTATTTGACACACCACCTTAGGGCATCCATGGTGTTTGTATTTGATGCCTCTAAGGCTGCCTCCAAGTCTACAAAGGTAGCCTCTATACATTGCATCCCCAGTCTGTAAGAAAAAAAAGGATTGGAGACGCCTCCAAGCTTAGCGTCCGTCTCCAGTTTCAGGCTTAGGCCCAGACTTGGGCTTCTACCCAGGAGTAGCAACTTGCTTGCTATTCTTATCTAAGTTCCCCTTCTTCCCTTTGCCCTTTTTCATGAAACTAGTGGTCTTGTTAACCATCAACTCTTGATGCTCCTTCTTGATTTTTACCTCCGCAGCCTTTAGCATTGTGAAGAGCTCGGGAATAGTCTTTTCCACCTCTTGCATATTATAGTTCATCACGAAGCCTTAATAGCTTGGTGGCAGTGATTGAAGAACTCTGTCAATGACACTATCATCGGGAAGATTAACTCCCAGTTGAGTCAAGTGGCTATAGTACCCAGACATTCTGAGTATGTTTCACTGACAGAACTATTCTCCTCCATCTTACAGCAATAGAACTTGTTGGAGACTTCATATCTCTCAACTCAGGCATTTCCTTGAAATATTAACTTCAAATCTTGGAACATCTCATATGCTCCATGATGTTCAAAACATCTTTGAAGTCCCTATTCTAAGCCATAAAGCATGGCACATTGAACTATCGAGTAGTCATAAGATTGAGTCTGCCAGACGTTCATAACATCAGCATCTGCTCCTGCAGCAGGCCTTGCACCTAGAGGTGCTTCCAGGACATAATTCTTCTGTGCAGCAATGATGATAATCCTCAAGTTACGGACCCAGTCCGTGTAATTACTACCATCATCTTTCAACTTAGCTTTCTCTAGGAACGCATTAAAATTCAAGGGAATGGTAGCACGGGCCGTTGATCTACAACAACATAGATATGCAAAAACTATCAGGACTAAGTTCATGATAAATTAAAGTTCAATTAATCATATTACTAAAGAACTCCCACTTAGATAGACATCCATCTAGTCATCTAAATGATCACGTGATCCATATCAACTAAACCATGTCCGATCATCACGTGAGATGGAGTAGTTTTCAAAGGTGAACATCTCTATGTTGATCATATCTACTATATGATTCACGTTCGACCTTTCGGTCTCAATGTTCCGAGGCCATATCTGCATATCCTAGGCTCGTCAAGTTTAACCCAAGTATTTTGCATGTGCAAAACCGGCTTGCACCCGTTGTATGTGAACATAGAGCTTATCACACCCGATCATCACGTGGTGTCTCGACACGACGAACTGTAGCAATGGTGCATACTCAGGCAGAACACTTATACCTTGAAATTTAGTGAGGGGTCATCTTATAATGCTACCGCCGTACTAAGAAAAATAAGATGCATAAAAGATAAACATCACATGCAATCAAAATATGTGACATGATATGGACATCATCATCTTGTGCCTTTCATCTCCATCTCCAAAGCACCCTCATGATCTCCATCGTGTCCGGCTTGATGATACATCTCCAACGTATCTATAATTTATGAAGCATTCAAGCTATTATATTATCTGTTTTGGATGTTTAATGGGCTTTATTATACACTTTTATATTATTTTTTGGGACTAACCTATTAACCAGAGGCCCAACCCATATTGCTGTTTTTGCCTATTTCAGTGTTTCGAAGAAAAGGAATAACAAACGGAGTCCAAACGGAATGAAACGTTCGGGAGAGTTATTTTTGGAACGGAAGCAATCCAGGAGACTTGGAGTAGACGTCAGGGAAGCTTCGAGGAAGCCACGAGTTAGGGAGGTGCGCCCAACCCCCTGGGCGCGCCCCCACCCTCGTGGGCCCCTCGTGGCTCCCCTGACCGACTTCTTTCGCCCATATATGTCCTTATACCCTAAAAACACTGAGGAGCACAATAGATCGGGAGTTCCACTGCCGCAAGCCATTGTAGCCACTGTTCCGGCACCCTACCGGAGGGGGGATCCCTCACCGGTGGCCATCTTCATCATCCCGGCGCTCTCCATGACAAGGAGGGAGTAGTTCACCCTCAGGGCTGAGGGTATGTACCAGTAGCTATGTGTTTGATCTCTCTCTCTCTCTCTCTCTCTCTCTCTCTCGTGTTCTTGAGGTGATACAATCTTGATCTATCGCGAGCTTTGCTATTATAGTTGGATCTTATGATGTTTCTCCCCCTCTACTCTCTTGTAATGGATTGAGTTTTCCCTTTGACGTTATCTTATCGGATTGAGTGGGTTTCGAAGAGTGTCAACTTTAGGAAGTAATGATCCCACTATTGTGGAGGATGTGGAATATTATTGTTATAATTATGAAAGTGGATTTGGAGAGGTTTAGTGATGAATCCACTATTTTGAAAGAGGTTCCATTTGATTATGAGAACAAAGTTGCTATCTATGATGATTATTGTGATGACTTGTATGCTATTAAGAATAATGATAACCATGAAACTTTTCATCATGATTTTAGTTTTCAATTGGATTATGCCTCACATGATAGTTATTTTTTTTAATTTGCTCCCACTACTATTGATGAGAATAAATTTGCTTATGTGGAGAGTAGTAAAATTTCTATGCAAGTAGATCATGAAAAGAATGCTTTATGTGTTGGTTATATTGTTGAATTCATTCATGATGCTACCGAAAATTATTATGAGGGAGGAATATATGCTTGTAGGAATTGCAATAATATAAAGTTTCCTCTCTATGTGCTTAAAGTTTTGAACTTATGCTTGTTTTGCCTTCCTATGCTAGTTGATTATTGTTCCCATAAGTTGTTTTCTCGCAAAATACCTATGCATAGGAAGTGGCTTAGACTTAAATTTGCTAGTCATATTCTTCATGATGCTCTCTTTATGTTTCAATTCTTATCTTTTATGTGAGCATCATTGAAATCATCATGCCTAGCTAGGGGCATTAAACATTAGCGCTTGTTGGGAGGCAACCCAATTTTATTTTTGTTCTTTGCTTTTGCTCATTTTTAGTAATAAATAATTCATCTAGCCTCTGTTTAGATGTGGTTTTATGTTTTAATTTGTGTTTGTGCCAAGTAGGGCCACTGGGAAGACTTGGGTGAAGTCTTTATGATCTTGCTGTAAAAAACAGAAACTTTAGCGCTCACGAGATTATCTGCCATTTTTTGACTGGTGAGTGCTTTTAGGTTGATTATTTTTGAATATTATTAATAGACAAATTCCGCAGGTCCACCAATTTATTTCAGAATTTTTGGAGTTACAGATGTATTCGAATGATACAGATTACTACACACTGTTCTGTTTTTGACAGATTCTGTTTTCTATGTGTTGTTTGCTTATTTTGATGAATCTATGAGTAGTATCGAAGGGTATGAACCATAGAGAAGTTGGAATACAGTAGATATTACATCAATATGAATTTAGAATGAGTTCACAATCGTACCTAAGTGGTGGTTTTATTTTCTTATACTAACGAAGCTTATGAGATTTTCTGTTGAGTTTTGTGTTGTGAAGTTTTCAAGTTTTGGGTAAAGATTAGATGGACTATGGAATAAGGAGTGGTAAGAGCCTAAGCTTGGGGATTCCCAAGGCACCCGAAGGTAATATTCAAGGACAACCAAGAGCCTAAGCTTGGGGATGCCCTGGAAGGCATCCCCTCTTTCGTTTTCGTTCATCGGTAACTTTACTTGGAGCTATATTTTTATTCACCACATGATATGTGTTTTGCTTGGAGAGTCATTTTATTTTGTTAGTATTTTCTTTCTGTTATTTATAATAATGTTTTGCATATCTATTTTCAATAAACATGTCACGGATAGCCTTTACCATCCTTATTTTGCATGTATACATGTTGCTGTTTCAAAACTGAAAGTTTACCGCTGTTGCAAAAATTCCCTAGAAATGTCAGAGAGTGATATAATGTTTAATCATTTTGCATGTTGAGCTCTGATAAATATTCTACAGTGTAGTATTTTTCTCATAATTTTTGGAGTTAGGGAAGTATCATGAATCTTGCATTCTTTACAGACTATATTGTTTAGGCAGATTGCTGTTATGTTTGCATTGTTTGCATATGTTTGCTTACTTAATGATTCTATTTGAGGATAGGAGTATTAAATATGCAGATGAATTTAGTATGCAATGTTTAATAATAATGTTAGTAATTTTTTACAGTAGAAAATGATAAGGTTTTTACATTGTTTTATACTAACTTATCTCACGAGTTCTTATTGAGTTTTGTGTGGATGAAGTTTTTGAGATTTAGGAAACCGAGATATAAAAGGAATTAAGGAGACACAAAAGCTCAAGCTTGGGGATGCCCAAGGCACCCCAAGATAATATTCTAAGAATTCTCAAGCATCTAAGCTTGGGGATGCCCCGGTAGGCATCCCACCTTTCTTCTTGAACAATTATCGGTTAGTATCGGTTGAACCTAAGTTTTTGCTTCTTCACATGATGTGTGCTATCCTTGAAATGTCATTTTATTTTGTTTTGGTTGTTGTTTGAATAAAATACCAAGATCTGAAATTCTTAAATGAGAGAGAGTCTTCACATAGCTACATAATTATTTTAACTACTCATTAATCTTCACTTACATCTTTTTGGAGTAGTTTGTCATTTACTCGTGTGCTTCACTTATATCTTATGAGTAAATGGTTGAATGAATTGAATATCATAAATCTGAAATTATATATGTTTCATATGCTTATCCCATGGGGAGTAATGACTTCACATATAAGAAGTAGAGGTTGTAAATTTATTGAAGGTTAGCAAACATTGTATTGGTCACTTGAACAATTCATGAAAGAATATTGAAGGAAGAGAGATTTCACATATAAATATACTATCTTGGACATCTTTTGTAATTGTGAGCACTCATTAAAATAAGACATGCTAAAAGGTTTATGTTGGAAAAGGAAGACAACGTAATGGGTTATGTTTTCCTATATCTGAAAAGTTATATTGTCTTGGATCATCCAACATGCTGAGCTTGCATTTCTCCCTCATGCTAGCCAAATTCTTTGCACTAGGTAGAGTTACTACTTGTGCTTTCGAATATCCCTTAAACTAGTTTTGCCATGAGAGTCCACCATACCTACCTATGGATTGAGTAAGATCCTTCAAGTAAGTTGTCATGTTGCATGCAATAAAAATTGCTCTCTAAATATGTATGACTTATTACTGTGAAGAAAATAAGCTTTATACGATCTTGTTATGGAAGCAATAAAAGCGACAGACTGCATAATAAAGGTCCATATCACAAGTGGCAATATAAAGTGACGTTCTATTGCATTAAAACTTTATGCATCCAACCATCAAAGCATATGACAACCTCTGCTTCCCTCTGCGAGGGGCCTATCTCTTACTGTTATCTTCTACCCTTGTACAAGAGTCATGGTGATCATCACCTTTCCTTTTTACACTTTTTTCCTTTGGCAAGCACTTTGTGTTGGGGTGATCCAGATATATATATATCCACTTGGATGTAGGAGTTCATAAATTATTATTGTTGACATTACCCTTGAGGTAAAAGGTTGGGAGGCGAAACTATAAGCCCCTATCTTTCTCTATGTTTGATTAAAACTTTGGACCCATAAATATCACGTGAGTGTTAGCAATTGTGAAAGACTAAATGATAGTTGAGTATGTGGAGTTTCCTAAATCAAAGCTCTGACATAGACCCTTCCTGAAAATAAGATGAATTGCAATTGTTTGATGACTGAGAATGTGGTTTGCTAGTTTTCAAGAAAGTTTATGGTCTATGCTTTAACATATGAATAGCTTGTTACTTGATCATGAAATTTTTTATGAGATGAACTACTGTTACGATATATAATGATGCTAGAAAAGGTGACTGAAATTATGATTGATCAAACTTATGCACCTTCTAGCATTCACACTTCATAAATTCTTTATTTTATCATTTACCTACTCGAGGACAAGTAGGAAAGCCTGGGGTGCTGATACGTCTCCAACGTATCTATAATTTATGAAGCATTCATGCTATTATATTATCTGTTTTGGATGTTTAATGGGCTTTATTATTCACTTTTTTTGTTACTAACCTATTTACCAGAGGCCCAGCCCATATTGCTGTTTTTGGCTATTTCAGTGCTTCGAAGAAAAGGAATATCAAACGGAGTCCAAACGGAATGAAACCTTCGGGAGAGTTATTTTTGGAACGGAAGCAATCCAGGAGACTTGGAGTAGACGTCAGGGAAGCTTTAAGGAAGCCATGAGGCAGGGAGGCGCGCCCTACCCCCTAGGCGCGCCCCCACCCTCGTGGACCCGTCGTGGCTCGCCTGACCGACTTCTTTCGCCTATATATGTCCATATACCCTAAAAACACCGAGGAGCACAATAGATCGGGAGTTCCGACGCCGCAAGCCTCTGTATCCACCAAAACCAATCGGGACCCTGTTTCGGCACCCTGCCAGAGGGGGGATCCCTCACAGGTAGCCATCTTCATCATCCCGGCGCTCTCCATGACGTGGAGGGAGTAGTTCACCCTCGGGGCTGAGGGTATGTACCAGTAGCTATGTGTTTGATCTCTCTCCCTCTCTCTCGTGTTTTTGAGGTGATACGATCTTGATGTATCGTGAGCTTTGCTATTACAGTTGGATCTTATGATGTTTCTCCCCCTCTACTCTCTTGTAATGGATTGACTTTTCCCTTTGAAGTTATCTTATCGGATTGAGTCTTTAAGGATTTGAGAACACTTGATGTATGTCTTGCCGTGCTTATCTGTGGTGCCAATGGGATATTCACGTGATCTACTTGATGTATGTTTTGGTGATCAACTTCCAGGTTCCATGAACTTATGCATAGGGGTTGGCACACGTTTTTATCTTGACTCTCCGGCAGGAACTATGAGGCACTCTTTGAAGTACTTTGTGTTGGTTGAATAGATGAATCTGAGATTGTGTGATGCATATCGTATAATCATACCCACAGATACTTGAGGTGACATTAGGGTTTTGGTTGATTTGTGTCTTAAGGTATTATTCTAGTACGAACTCTATGATAGATCAAATGGAAAGAATAGCTTCATGTTATTTTACTACGGACTCTTGAATAGATAGATCAGAAAGGATAACTTTGAGGTGGTTTCGTACCCTACCATAATTTCTTCATTTGTTCTACGCTATTAGTGACTTTGGAATGACTCTTTGTTGCATGTTGAGGGATAGTTATATGATCCAGTTATGTTATTATTGTTGAGAGAACTTGCACTAGTGAAAGTATGAACCTTAGGCCTTGTTTCCTACCATTGCAAAACCATTTACGCTCACTTTTATCGCTTGCTACGTTGCTGTTTTTATAATTTCAGATTACAAAACCTTTATCTACCATCCATATTGCACTTGTATCACGATCTCTTCGCCGAACTAGTGCACCTATAAAATTTGCCATTGTATTGGGTGTGTTGGGGACACAAGAGACTCTTTGTTATTTGGTTGTAGGGTTGTTTGAGAGAGACCATCTTCATCCTATGCCTCCCACGGATTGATAAACCTTAGGTCATCCACTTGAGGGAAATTTGCTACAGTCCTACAAACCTCTGCACTTGGAGGCCCAACAACGTCTACAAGAAGAAGGTTGTGTAGTAGACATCACTTGACACCTTGATCTCCATTGTAGCATCGTTGTCGTCTCACCAACTATTGCTTCTACGACTATCGCTACCGCTTAGTGATAAAGTAAAGCAATCACATGGCGATTGCATTTCATACAATAAAGCGACAACCATATGGCTCCTGCCAGTTGCCGATAACTCTGTTACAAAACATGATCATCTCATACCACAATTTATATCACATCATGTCTTGACCATATCACATCACACCAATCCCTGCAAAAACAAGTTAGACATCCTCTACTTGGTTGTTGCAAGTTTTATGTGGCTGCTACGGGCTTCAAGCAAGAATAGTTCTTACCTATGCATCAAAACCACAACAATATTTCGTCAAGTGTGCTGTTTTAACCTTCAACAAGGACCGGTCGTAGTCAAACTCGATTCAACTAAAGTTGGAGAAACAGACACCCACTACCACATGTGTGCAAAGCACGTCGGTAGAACCAGTCTCATGAATACGGCCATGTAATGTCGGTCTGGGCCGCTTCATCCAACAATACTGCCGAATCATAGTAAGATGTTGGTGGTAAGCAGTATGAATATTATCGCCCACAACTCTTTGTGTTCTACTCGTGCATATCATCTACACATAAACCTGGCTCTAATACCAGTGTTGGGGAACGTAGCATGCAATTTCAAAAAAAATTCTACGATCATGCAAGATCTATCTAGGAGATGCATAGCAATGAGAGGGGGTGGGGGGAGTGTGTCCATGTACCCTCTTAGACCGAAAGCGGAAGCATTAGTTAACACGGTTGATTTAGTCGAACGTCTTCACGATCCAACCGATCCAAGTACCGAACATACGGCACCTCTGTGTTCAGCACATGTTCGGCTCGATGACGTCCCTCGAACTCTTGATCCAGTAGAGGCTCGAGGGAGAGTTCCGTCAGCACGATGGTGTGGTGATGGTGTTGATGATCTGATCCGCGTAGGGCTTCGCCTAGGCACTACGACGCTATGACCGGAGGAGTAAACTATGGAGGGGGACACCGCACACGACAAACAGAACAATC
>NC_041381.1:576534911-576564111 GCF_002162155.2 Triticum dicoccoides | reverse complement strand
GGCGGCCAGGAGGGGCGCGCCATGGGGGGAGTACTACTTGGACTCGTAGTCCAAGTAGGATTCGCCCCCTTTACTTTTTTTCCACTGGAGGGAATAGGAAGGAGAGGGAGAGGGAAAGGGAAGGGGGGCGCCGCCCCCTCCTCCTTATCCTACTCGGACTCCCTAGGAGGGGGCGCACGGACACCCCCCCGCGGGCTTTCCTATCTCTCCCTTAGGCCCATGTTGGCCCAACACTTCCTTGGGGGGTTTCGGTAACCCCTCGGTACTCCGAAAAATATCCGAACCTCTCTGAAACTTTTCTGGTGTCCGAAGATATCCACCCAATATATCAATATTTACATATCGACCATTTAGAGACTCCTCGTAATGTCCATGGTCTCATCCGGGACTCCGAACAAACTTCGGTCATCAAATACACATAACTCATAATACAAATCGTCATCGAACGTTAAGCGTGCGGACCCTATGGGTTCGAGAACTATGTAGACATGATCGAGACACATCTCCGATCAATAACCAATAGCAGAACCTGGATGCTCATATTGGCTCCTACATATTCTACGAAGATCTTTATCGGTCAAACCGCACAACATATGTTGTTCCCTTTGTCATCGATATGTTACTTGCCCGAGATTCGATCGTCGGTATCTTCATACCTAGTTCAATCTCGTTACTGGCAAGTCTCTTTACTCATTCCGTAATGCTTCATCCCGCAACTAACTCATTAGTCACATTGCTTGCAAGGCTTATAGTGATGAGTGAGGGAGTCCCAGATTAAGGGGCCTCAGATAGCCGGACTATATACATGTGCCGGACTGTTGGGCTATGAAGATACAAGATAGACGACTTCGTCCTGTGTCCTGGTGGGACTCTCCTTTGCGTGGAAGGCAAGCTTGGCGATTCGGATATGTAGATTCCCTTCTCTGTAACCGACTCTGTGTAACCCTAGCCCCCTCCGATGTCTATATAAACCGAAGGGTTTAGTCTGTAGGACAAGAACAATCATAATCATAGGCTAGCTTCTAGGGTTAGCCTCTATGATCTCATGGTAGATCAACTCTTCTAATACTCGTATCATCAAGATCAATCAAGCAGGAAGTAGGGTATTACCTCCATAGAGAGGGCCTGAACCTAGTTAAACACCGTGTCCCCCGCCTCTTGTTACCATTAGCCTTAGACACACAGTTCGGGACCCCCTACCCGAGATCCTTCGGTTTTGACACCGACATTGGTGCTTTCATTGAGAGTTCCACTGTGTCGTCATCATAAGGTTTGATGGCTCCTTCGATCATGAACAACTCAATCCAGGGCGAGACCTTTCTCCCTGGACAGATCTTCGTACTCGGCGGCTTCACATTGCGGGCCAACTTGCTTGGCCACCTGGAGCAGATCGACAACACCGTGTCCCCCGCCTCTTGTTACCATTGCGGAGCTTGAACTTCACTGTCGAGATCCGCGGAGACTTGATCTTCAACGGACTTGAGCCCATGACAGCCGCACCCTGCAGCCACGATGAACATGACTTAAATCCGTCACCGGACTATGCTCGGGAGACAACACCTATAATTGTCCTGGCCCTAGATCTAGAACAGATTGCGCCGTCTGTGGATGAGGGGCTGGACCCCGCCACGGAAGCCGCATACTCTACGACGCTTGAGCCGAACACAGATCTAACCTCTAACAAGGTCTGTGCCATCGGACCCTCGGACTCATCTCCGGATACAGGTTCCGAACCATGTGTCTCTAGGCCCGTCGAATCTAATTGGGTGCCAACCTTGGAGTTTACCTCCGTGGACATCTTCCAACACTCGCCCTTGGGTGATGTGTTGAACTCTCTGAAATCTCTCTCCTTGACAGGAGATTCTTGGCCGAACTATGTTTGGCTTGAGTGGGAAGCGGACGACGAAGAACTTTGTTACCCACCCAATCCACTTGATAGCCACTATCGATGACTTGACCGACATGCTTTACTTCGACTCTGAAGATATCGACGGTATGGACGACAATGCAGGAAAAGAACAGGAACCACCGCCCACAGGGCGCTGGACAGCCACCTCGTCATATGACATTTATATGGTGTATACCCCCAAAAAAGACAATGCCAAGGATAAAAAAGATACAGGCGAGGATAAACCTCCTGAGAAGCAGCCGAAGTGCCGACGTCAGCGGTGCCGCTCTAAACCACGCCATGGTAAACATAGTGATACCGACACAAGAGACAATAGCACTCCGGATGATGCCGAAGACGAAGACGATCCCGCCCAACCAAGCTTTGAACAGGCCGGACGGGAGGACGGGTGAGCCAGCCCTGACGAACAGGCCATGGACGAAGACTCGGAAGACAACAATTACATGAGCCTCAGCGATGAAGAATTTACCATGCCCGAGGATCCAGTCGAGCAGGACCGCTTCAAGCGCTAGCTTATAGACACTGCAAAGAGCCTGAAGAAAAAACAACAGCAGCTTCAAGCTGATCAAGATCTGCTCACTGATAGATGGACTGAGGTCCTGGCAGCCGAGGAATACAAACTTGAACGCCCAAACAAAAGTTACCTAAAGCGCAAGTTGTTACCTCAATTCGAGGACGAGGCACTAGAGCCCACACTACCAGCGCACAATGCGGCTGACCGACCACCGCGTGGTCGAGATAAAGCGGCATACCAGTCCGAACACCAGCTCGCACCCCGTCGCCGAACAAATAGAAACACAAAAGCTCGGGGATATACACATGACCTGCGGTACGACCTGGAAAAGAGAGCAGGTCAGCCCAGATCGATCTACGGATCGCAGGGGCGCGCTCCAGCGTGCGACAATGGCCGCCACACCGGATACAATAAATACCAACCTGTCCGGGCTGAATACCATAGACTAGCTCCATCTGAACTATGTCGCGACATAGCCCGACATAGAGGCGCCGCACACCCCCTATGCTTCACTGATGAAGTAATGGAACATGAGTTCCCAGAGGGGTTTAAACCCGTAAACATCGAATCATATGATGGGACAACAGATCCTGCGCTATGGATCGAAGACTTCCTTCTCCACATTCATATGGCCTACGGTGATGATCTCCATGCCATCAAGTACCTCCAGCTTAAACTCAAGGGACCAGCTCGGCACTGGTTGAATAGTCTGCCCGAAAACTCCATTGGCAGTTGGGAGAACCTGGAAGATGCATTCCTTGACAACTTTCAGGGTACTTATGTACGACCTCCGGATGCTGATGACTTAAGTCATATAACAAAACAGCCCGAGAGTCGGCCAGGAAATTCTGGACTCGGTTCTTAACTAAAAAGAGCCAAATCGTCGACTGTCCGGATGCCGAAGCCCTAGCGGCCTTTAAGCATAATATCCGGGACGAATGGCTCACCCGACACCTCGGAAAAGAGAAGCCGAGATCCATGGAAACCCTTATGATGCTTATGACCTGCTTCTGTGCGGGGGAGGACAACTGGCTAGCTCGTAGCAACGGCACCTCAAGTAAACCTGGAACTTCTAAATCCAGAGATGACAACAGAAATCCCCGACGCAGCAAACACAAATGGCAAAACAATGGCGATAGCACCGAAGACACAACTATCAACGCCGGATTCAGCGGTTCTAAGACCGGTCAAAGGAAGAAACCATTCAAAAGAAACACGCCAAACACGTCCAGTCTGGACCGCATACTCGACCGTCCATGTCAAATTCATGACACCCCAGGTACACCAGCTAATCATACTAACAGAGAATGCTGGGTCTTCAAATAGTCCAGCAAGTCAAATGCCGAAAGCAAGGACAAAGGGTTGCAAAGCGATGACGATGACAAGGAGCCCCGGCCACCGAAGATAGGAGGGCAAAAGAAGTTCCCTCCACAAATTAAAACAGTGAATATGATATACGCCACCCACATTCCCAAGCGGGAGCGGAGGCGCGCGCTTAGGGACGTCTACATGATGAAGCCGGTCGCCCCAAAGTACAACGCATGGTCGTCGGGCTCAATCACCTTTGATCGCAAGGATTATCCGACCAGTATCTGTTACGGCAGCTCAGCCGCACTGGTCCTTGACCCAATAATCGACGGATTCCACCTCACGCCAGTCCTTATGGACGGAGGCAGCTGAGGGAGTCCTGGACTAAGGGGTCCTCGGACAGCTGGACTATATACTTTAGCCGGACTGTTGGACTATGAAGATACAAGGTAGAAGACTTCGTCCCGTGTCCGGGTGGGACTCTCCTTTGCGTGGAAGCCAAGCTTGGCAATTCGGATATGTAGATTCCATTCTCTATAACCGACCTGATGTAACCCTAGCCCCCTCCGGTGTCTATATAATCTGGAGGGTTTAGTCCGTAGGACAAGAAGAACAACAATCATAATCATAGGCTACCTTCTAGGGTTAGCCTCTACGATCTCGTGGTAGATCAACTCTTGTAATACTCATATCATCAAGGTCAATCAAGTAGGAAGTAGGCTATTACCTCCATAGAGAGGGCCCGAACCTGGGTAAACATCATGTCCCCCACCTCCTGTTACCATTAGCCTTAGACGCACAGTTCGGGACCCCCTACCCGAGATCTACCGGTTTTGAGACCGACATTGGTGCTTTCATTGAGAGTTCCACTCTGTCATCATCATAAGGCTTGATGGCTCCTTCAATCATCTACAACAACTTGATCCACGGCGAGATCTTTCTCCCCAGACAGATCTTCATATTCGGCGGGTTCGCACTGCGGGCCAACTCGCTTGGCCATCTGGAGCAGATCGACAGCTATGCCCCTGGCCGTCAGGTCAGGTTTGGAAGCTTGAACTACACCGCCGACATCCGCGGAGACTTGATCTTTGACAGATTCGAGCCCATGACAACCGCACCCTGCAGACGCGATGAACATGACTTAAATCTGTCATCGGACTATGCTCAGGAGACAGCGCATGTAACTATCCTAGCCCTAGACCCAGAACAGATCACGCCGTCCGAGGATGGGGGGTTGGACCCCGCCACGGAAGCAGCATACTCAATGGCGCTTGAGCCGGACACAGATCTAAGCTCTGACGAGGCCTGTGTCATCGGACCCTCGGACTCATCTCCGGATATAGGTTCCGAACCGCGTGTATCCGCGCCCGTCGAATCTGATTGGGCGCCGATCTTGGAGTTTACCTCCGCGGATATCTTCCAACACTCACCCCTAGGCGACGTGTTAAACTCGTTCAAATCTCTCACCTTGCTAGGAGATTCTTGGCCGAACTATGTCTGGCTTGAGGGGGAAGCGGACGAAGAAGAACCTCGTTACCCACCCACCACCCACTTGATAACCACTATTGACGACTTGACCGACATGCTTGATTTTGACTCTGAAGGCATCAATGGTATGGATGACGATGACGGAGAAGAACAGGAACCACCGCCCACAGGGTGCTGGAAAGCCACCTTGCCATATGACATTTACATGGTGGACACACCCAAAAAAGACAATGGCGATGACAAAAAGAATCCAGTTGAGGATAAGCCTGCTTTGAAGCAGACAAAGCGCCGACATCAGCGGCGCCGCTCTAAACCACGCCATGGTAAAAACAGCAATACCGGCACTGGAGACAATGGCACTTCGGACGATGCCAAAGACGAAGACGACCCCGCCCAGCCAAGTTTCGAACAGGCCGGACGGGAGGACGGGTGAGCTAGCCCTGATGAACAGGCCATAGATGAAGACTCGGAAAATGATAATTACATGCCCCTCTCCGAGGATGAGGTGAGCCTCGGCTACAACGAATTTACCGTGCCTGAGGATCCCACCGACCAGGAGCGTTTCAAATGCCGGCTTATAGCCACTGCAAAGAGCCTGAAGAAAAAACAGCAGCAGCTTCAAGCTGAACAAGATCTGCTCACTAATAGATGGACTAAGGTCCTGGCAGCCGAGGAATACAGACTCGAATGCCCAAACAAAAGTTACCCGAAGCGCAAGTTGTTACCTCAATTCGAGGACGAGGCACTAGAGCCCACACTACCAGCGCACGATGCGTTTGACCGACCACCGCGTGGCCGACATAAAGCGGCGTATCAGTTTGAACACCAGCCCGCACCCTGTTGCCGAACAAATAGAAATACAAAGGATCGGGGATACACACATGACCTGCGATACGAATTGGAAAACAAAGCAGGATAGCCCAGATCGATCTACGGATCATGGGGGCGCGCCCCAACGCGCGACGATGACCGTCACACCAGATATGCTACATACAAATACGCCCGGGCTGAATACAGCAGACCAGCTCCCTCCGAAATGTGTCGCGAGGTAGCCCGGCATAGGGTCACCGCACACCCCCTATGCTTCATTGACGAAGTAATGGAACATGAATTCCCAGAAGGGTTTAAACCCGTAAACATCGAACCATATGATGGGACAACAGATCCCACAGTTTGGATTGAAGACTTCCTTCTCCACATTCACATGGTCTGCAGCGATGATCTCCATGCCATCAAGTATCTCCTGCTAAAACTCAAGGGACCAGCTCGGCACTGGTTGAATAGTCTGCCTGAAAACTCCATTGGCAGTTGGGAGAACCTGGAAGATGCATTCCTTGACAACTTTCAGGGCACTTATGTACGACCACCGGACGCTGATGACTTAAGTCATATAACCCAACAGCCCGGAGAGTCAGCCAGGAAATTCTGGACTCGGTTCTTAACTAAAAAGAACCACATCGTAGATTGTCCGGATGCCGAAGCCCTAGCGGCCTTTAAGCATAACATCCGTGACGAGTGGCTAGCCCGACACCTCGGCCAAGAGAAACCGAAGTCCATGGCAGCCCTTACGACACTCATGACCCACTTTTGTGCGGGTGAGGATAGCTGGTTAGGTCGTAGCAATAGCATATCAAGAAATCCTGGCACTTCAGATGCCAGAGATAGCAACGGCAAGCCCCGACACAACAGACACAAGCGTTGAAATAATGGCGATAACGCCGAAGACACGGCCGTCAATGCCGGATTGAATGGCTCGAAGTCCGGTCAGCGGACAAAGCCATTTAAAAGAAACAACCTGGGTCCTTCCAGTCTGGACCGCATACTCGATCGTCCATGTCAAATCCATGGTACCCCCGATAAACCAACCAACCATACCAATAGAGAGTGTTGGGTATTTAAACAAGCCGACAAGTTAAATGCCGAAAACAAGGAAAAGGGGTCGCACAGTGATGATGATGAGGAGCCCCGGCCACCGAACACAGGTGGACAGAAGAAATTTCCTTCCTTAAGTTAAAACGGTGAATATGATATATGCAACCCATATCTCCAAGCGGGAGCGGAAGCGCGCACTAAGGGACGTCTATGCGATGGAGCCAGTCGCCCCAAAGTTCAACCCATGGTCCTCCTGTCTGATCACCTTCGACCGCAGGGACCATCTGACCAGTATTCGTCATGGCGGTTTAGCCGCACTAGTCCTTGACCCCATTATCGACGGATTCCACCTCACACGAGTCCTCATGGATGGTGGTAGCAGCCTGAACATGCTTTATCAAGATAAAGTGCAAAAAATGGGTATTGATCCCTCAATGATCAAGCCCACTAAAACCACCTTTAAAGGTGTCATACCAGGTGTGGAGGCCTGTTGTACAGGCTCAATCACACTAGAAGTGGTCTTCGGATCCCCGGATAATTTCCAAAGCGAAGAGTTAATCTTCGACATCGTCCCCTTCCGCAGTGGTTATCATGCACAATTTGGACGAACCGCATTCGCTCGATT
Source organism: Triticum dicoccoides (assembly GCF_002162155.2). Lineage (NCBI taxonomy): Eukaryota > Viridiplantae > Streptophyta > Magnoliopsida > Poales > Poaceae > Triticum > Triticum dicoccoides. Next base: position 576,556,395 of record NC_041381.1, on the reverse strand, counting down.
CAATGCGGTGCCACACTATGCCTACCTCAAGCTCAAGATGCCCGGACCTCGCGGTGTTATAACAGCCAATGGGAATACGGAGCGCTCCCTCCGTACTGAGGAGCACAACGCGGCCCTTGCGGCAGAAGTACAGAACAGCCTTCTTAGATAGACCCTCAATTCGGCAATAAAGCCCCCGGACACCGTCAAGCGAGTCCGAACTACCCTGCAACAGGACCGTCCGGCTCGTCTAGAGCTCACCTAGCAATTTGGCCTGCGTCCTAGTCCCAATCAGGCAGTGCAATTCGTGCCACGCGTACATAATTACACACTTAAAATACCATGGGCATGAACGGAGGCACAACTAGACTGCAGTCCACAATGCGACTAAACCGCCCTGGATCCACACACTTTCACTCTTTCTCCTCCTTTCAGGTTTTCTCTTCTTGAGGCTTTTCTGATAACCTGATCATCGGACCCATAGCGGGACGGATACACCAAGAAGGCAAGGGGCTTCGACGTAAAAGGGAATCCCCAGGTGGTCTCTACTAACGATCGCTATACCTGTTTTACATACCCGCACGCAGCCCGCTCTTGGTAATGGCATGTCAAATAGCCTTATTTGCTTATCGCACTACTTGTACACATACTCTTTGACGTATTAATCAAATCACAATGGAAAATAATTTGCACCGTTTGCTCTTTACTTAAACTTTTTCCTCGTCTTTTTATCTTACTGCACACGTACAATCTGGTAAGCTTTAATTCAGCAAGGGCTTCAGTATACCCCATAACACGGCAAGAAAGTCCGAACACTTTTATAGTACAGTTCAACACCCCGAACTTATAGCATTATAAGCATCGGCTCCGAATCATGTCTTTGGTCAAATGTTGGGTTTGCCTGGCTCCCATGTTTTGCTACCTTACGTTCTGCTATATCGGCTAAGGTGTCACAGGGAGAACTACTGTGATTGTGTCCCGGTTCTCCCGGACGAGCACCTCAGTAGAGAAAGCCGAAAAATGACTGTCATGATGCGGCGAGAGCTAGTCCCTGTTCGAGAGGTTGAAAATCCTTAAAGATTTTTTCCGCTTTATGCAAGGAATCGGTTCTTGTCCGATTTAGGCGTGTATAGCGCCCCAAGTTCGGCCTTCCGAATACCAGGGGCTTCGCCAAAATTTAGAATTATAGAACTCCTATGGCTAAGTGAGAGTGATAAAGTCGTATAGTCAGATTGCCTTGTTCGTTGCACTAAACACCTCCTTAAAGGACCAAAACTTGGATAAAGAGTGCTTAGATTTACCTCAAACACCCCTGTACTAGCTACATGGGGGCAAAAGCCGACGACTGGCCAACTCTCAGATTTTATAAACGACCGCACAGGAGGTAAAATTTTAAATCAACGAGCATTATATTGCACAACGAACTTGTTTCATATTACAGGATAAAATGAATGCATTCATTCAAAGATTACATCCTTTGTACATTGCTCCGCCACAAGGCGGGTTCCCTCCAGAACACTATCATAGTACAGTTCGGGTTGGCGGTGCTCCTTGCCCTTCGGCGGCCCCTCGGTCATCAGCACCGTGGCGTCCATCTTTGCCCAATGCATCTTTGAACGGGCAAAGGCCATCCGCGCACCTTCAATGCAAACCGACCACTTTATGACTTCAAGTCGTGGGCAGGCACTCACGAGCCGCTTCACGAGTCCGAAGTAGCTACTAGACATGGGCTCGGCAGGCCAAAACCGGACTATTAGTTCCTTCATGGCCAGTTCGGCCGCCTTGTGCAGCTTGACCAGCTGCTTCAGCTAGTCGCTCAAGGGCGTCGGATGTTCTAGTCCAAGGTATTGAGACCAGAACAGTTTCTCCGTCGAGCTCCCTTTTTCGGCTCGCTAGAACTCTGCAGCATTTGATATGTTGCACGGCAGATCCGCAAATGCTCCCGGAGAACTCCGAATTCGGGTAAGTAAAAATAATGTCTCCTTCACATGCTTGCTTTGCATAACAAAAGCCTTACCCGCCGCAATTTTCTTGGCCTCCTGGACCTCCTGGAGGGCCCTCTAGGCTTCGGTTCTGGCGTCTTGCACGCTCTGGAGGGCCTTGGCAAGCTCGGACTCTTGAGTCTTAGAGTCACGCTCCAAGGATTCATACTTCTTGACGGCATCTTGGACCTCTTGCTCGACCTCGCTGACCCGGGCCTCCTGCTTCTCACACGCGACATGTTCCTTGGCCGCTCTGTCTTCAGCCTCGGCTAACGCCTTCTTAAGGGCCGCCACCTCAGTTGTGGCACCTAATACAGTTCATAATGATTTAACCAACATGAACCATTTACCCTTCATAAAGTATACATGCATGGTATTACATACCTTGTCTTTCCTCTAGCTTCCTCTTCACGAGGCCGAGCTCTCGCTCGGTCCGCTCCAGGCTCTACTTTAGTCCAGAGACCTCCGCAGTACGAGCAGCAGCGGCCAGGAGCGACGCCTGCTTATTCACATAGACATCTTTTGTTATACTCCTGCGAATATTATTTGATCCTCTGTTCGGCTTTTTCTTTCCGAACACCGAACATAGCATCAGGGGCTACTGTCTACATGGTGATATTTTCTCACAATTTTGTTACTTACCTCAAACCCTATTAGAAGGCTAGCGCAGGCTTCGGTTAGTCCGCTCTTGGCGGACTGGATCTTCTTAATCACCATACTCATAAGAGTACGGTGTTCTTCATCAATGGAAGCGCCACGAAGCGCTTCCAGCAAGCTGTCCGGTGCCTCTGGATGGACAGAGGTCATAGGTATAGACGGCTTGCCCCCCTTGTTAGGGAGAGGCCACTTTCCTGAATCCGGAACCACTTGGGTTTCCGGAGCCGTATTCGACTAGGGGCCGAACTGGCTACGGCACCCATTATCAGTGTCCATGGGGGCCTTTCCCCCCATGTGTTCGGCAACCGGGGTTTCGCCCTCCGGCGTCTCCGAAATGGTCTCCCCTTGGCCCGGTATCCTTCGAGACAACACTTCGGTGTTGTCCGCGGCCTTAGGGGAGGAGGCCGTCGGAAGAGACTCGTTGTTCATCGCTGACGGGTCCAGCGATCCCTCTGAAGATGAGGATATCTCGATGTTGGATTTGGCCGGACTGCAAGTGCATGTGTGGCACAATAAGAAGCGATAAAGCAAATAGACCGGAAATACTATTGTGTCTGGATACTTATGATTTGGCCAGGGTCTTGACCCGGGGCTCCCACTCCTCGCCGCTATTGGTGGCTGCGACAGAGTAGTATGGAAGGAAGGTTTTTCCCTTCTTGGATGCCTCGGCCTCCCCATATGTGGAGGCCTTCCTCTTCTTTCTCCCCCAGTAGGGGGGGGGAATGGATTTCCTCCTCCTCCTCCTCCTCTTCGTCTTCGGTGGAGGAGTGTGTTTTGCTGTCTTTGGACGTCATGTCCGAAGCACCCTTGCATCGGAGACCATCTCTGGTCGCCGTGGCCATCTTCTTTGCCTTCTTCTCCGGCACCTCATAGGGCGCCTGAAATAGCATCCTCGTCAGGAGAGGTGATTCTGGATCTTCAGGTAGCAGATCCAGATAGTTGATCTGCTTCGCTATCATAACCCAGGCCTGAAAGATTGGCATGGAGGCTTAGGTTTGTCCTGCGGATATGTTAGTAAAAGGCATATCTTGCAAATATGAAAACTTACTGAATTAGCTCGGCGTTTTGCGCTGAGCCCACGATCTTGGGTCATGGGCGGTGGTACCTCGCTGGCCCTGAAGAGCACCTTCTAGACGTCTTCGTGCATAGTGCCGAAGAGCTCTAGCGGCATCTGGTGTTCGGCCAGATCGAACTCCCACAAATTACAAGTCCGTCTCTGGCACGGAAGAATCCGGCGGAAGAGCATGACTTGGATCACGTTGACGAGCTTGATTTTCTTGCTTACCATGTTTTGGACACATGTATGGAGTCCAGTCAGTTCTTCCGCTGAGCCCCAGGCTAGGCCCTTGTCTTGCGAGGAGGTGAGCCGCATGGAGACGCCGAATCGGAATTTGGGGGTCGCCGCCCAGTTGGTGTCACGCGGCTCGGTGATGTAAAACCACCCCGATTGCCACCCCTTCACGGTCTCCACAAAGGAGCCTTTGGGCCAGGTGACATTGGGTATCTTGCCCACCATGGCGCCTCCGCACTCCGCTTGTTGGCCGCTCACTACCTTTGGCTTCACGTTAAAGGTCTTCAGCCATAGACCGAAGTGAGGTGGGATACGGAGAAAAGCCTCGCACACGACAATGAATGTCGAGATGTTGAGGATGGAGTTGGGGGCTAAATCATGGAAGTCTAGCCCATAGTAGAACATTAATCTGTGGACGAACGGGTGAAGGGGGAATCCCAGCCCGCAGACAAAGTGGGAGACGAACACTACCCTTTCCTGGGGCTCCGGGGTAGGGATGATATGCCCCTTGGCCGGAAGCCGATGCGTGATGTACTTGGGCAAGTATCCGGCCGCCCAGAGCTTCTTGCTGTCCTCCTTCTTAACTGAGGAGGCCATCCACTTGCCTCCCACACCAGACATGTTCGGAATGTTTTTGCGGAGAAGGCGAAAGCTTAGGCGTTGGAGGTCGAGAATGGATGAGCAGAGGAAGGAGAAGGCGTGGGTGAAAGAGGGAAATCCTTATCCCTTTATAAAGGCAGTAAGCATGCGCCTCCCCACATGCCCTAAAACTCGCTTATTTCCCAAGTGCCGTGATGATGGCATGGTTGGGTTATCCACGCCCATATTGATGAGAATCCCGTGATAAGGGGACATGATCTGTGCTTCAACAAGACGTGCCAATAAAACCGCCTCGCGAAACGTGTAGTAGCAGGTTGGGAAAACGGTTCGAATTATGATCGGGCCGCGTCGTGAGGTCATGCAATGAAGTTGTCAGCAGATTAGACTTGTGGACTCTTGTTCTCCCTGCGGTGGTATGTGGAATTTGTTTTGCAGAGCTGGACACGATTCTCATGTTCAAGATCTACTTTGGAGTATTCGGAGAAGGAACCCGCCTTGCAATGCCGAAGACAAACTGCGTGCCGGACTCATCGTCATTGAAGCCTGGTTCAGGGGATACTGAGGGAGTTCTGGACTAAGGGGTCCTCAGATAGCCGTACTATATACTTTAGCCAGACTATTGGACTATGAAGATACAAGATAGAAGACTTTGTCCCTTGTCCGGGTGGGACTCTCCTTTGCATGGAAGGCAAGCTTGGCGATTCGGATATGTAGATTCCCTTCTCTGTAACCGACCTGATGTAACCCTAGCCCCCTCCAGTGTCTATATAAACCGGAGGGTGTAGTCCGTAGGACAAGAAGAACAAAAATCATAATCATAGGCTAGCTTCTAGGGTTGGCCTCTACGATCTCGTGGTAGATCAACTCTTGTAATACTCATATCATCAAGATTAATCAAGCAGGAAGTAGGGTATTACCTCCATAGAGAGGGCCCGAACCTGGGTAAACATCGTGTCCCCCGTCTCCTATTACCATTAGCCTTAGATGCACAGTTCAGGACCCCCTACCCGAGGTCCGCCGATTTGACACCGACAGCAGTAGCCTGAACCTGCTTTATCAGGATACAATGTGCAAGATGGGTATGGATCCTTCAAGGATCAAACCCACTAAAACGACCTTTAAAGGTGTCATACCAGGTGTTGAGGCCTGCTGTACAAGCTCAATTACTCTGGAAGTGGTCTTCGGATCCCTGGATAATTTCCGTAACGAAGAGTTAATCTTTTATATCGTCCCTTTTGGTAGAGGCTATCACGCACTGCTCGGACGAACCGCATTTGCTCGATTCAATGCAGTGCCACACTACACTTATCTTAAGATTAAGATGCCCGGTCCAGATGGCGTCATAACAGTCAATGGAAACACTGAACGCTCCCTCCGTACCGAAGAGCACACCGCCACCCTAGCAGCAGAAGCACAGAGCGACCTCTTTCAATTGAACATTCATTCGACGGCCAAGCTCCCTGACACTGTCAAAAGAGACCGAACTACCTCGTGGCAGGATAGCCCAGCTCTTCAAGAGCTCAAGTAACCACTTCGGCGATAGACGGAGGCACAACTAGGTTATGTCCCACAATACTACTCAACCGCTCGGGGACATACAAATATTTTTTGCATTTTGTTTCAGGTTCACTTTTGTCTAGGCCATCACTGGCGACCTGGCGACCGGACCTATGAAGGGACGGACATACCACGGAAGGAAACAGCTCAAACGCGCGGGGAATCCCTAGATATTCCCCTTGATGATCATCCTACTATTCTTCGGATCCGCTTGTACTCATACGCTTTGATGTATTATTAAATTACATTTTGCGGCTTTATATGACGTTCACTTGCTGTTCTTCCTTATTTATATTCTTTTCAAATAGCAGCCATACACTCTACTACGCCTTAGTATGCCAGGGGCTTCGTTGTACCCATAATACAGCAAGGAAGTCCGAACACCTTCACGGTCGTTCGGCACCCCGAACTTATAGCATTATATGCATCAGCTCTGAATCATGTCTTGGGTCAATAGTTGGGTTGCCCGGCTCCTGTGCTTGCTACCCTACGTTCCACTATATCGGCTAGGGTAGTAAAGGGAGAACTACTGCGATTGTGTCTCGGTTCTTCCAGACGAGCACCTCAGTAGAGAAATCCGAAAACTGACTGTCATGATGCGGCAAGAGCTGGTCAGCTGTTCGAGAGGTTACAAAATCTTTAAAGATTTCTTCTGCATTATGCGATAACTCATGCAACGTGGGATGGATCGGTTTTTTTGCTGATCAGGTGCTTATAGAGCCCCTAGTTCGGTCTTCCGAACACTAGGGGCTGCGCCTACCTTTCTTTTGTCAAACTCCTATGGCTAAGTGAGGGTGATAAATCCTTATAGTCCGATTGCCTGGCTCGTTGCGCTGAACACCTCCTTAAAGGACCCAAAATTGGTTTAAAGAGTGTTTAGATTTATCCTGAACACCCCCGTACTTCAGCCAATTGGGGGCAGAAGCAGAAGACTGGCCAACTCTCAGAATTAATAAAAATAACGGCCGCATAGGAGGTAAAATTTATAAAAAAAGTAACAATCATTAAATTGCATAAATGACCTTGTTCAACATTACAACACAGGATAACATGAATGTATTCATGAGAATATAATATCCTTGGCACATTGCTCCGCCACAAGGTGGGATCCCTCCAGGACACTATCATAATACAATTCGGGCTTGTGGTGTTCCTTCCCCGCAGGCGGTCCTTCAGTCATCAGCTGCACAACATCCATCTTCGCCCAGTGTACCTTGGCGCGGGCAAAAGCAATTCACGCACCTTCAATACAGACCGACCACTTGATGACGTCAAGTCGAGGGCAGGCACTAACCAGCCGCCTCACGAGTCTAATGTAGCTGCTGGGAATCGCCTCGGCAGGCCATAGCCGGATAATTAAATCCTTCATGGCTAGTTCGGCCGTCCTATGCAGCTCGACCAGCTGCTTCAGCTGATCGCTAAAGGGCGCTGAATGTTTTGGCGCAAGATATTGCGACCAGAACAACTCCCCTGTAGAGCTCCCCTCTTCGGCTCGATAGAGTTGTGCGCCATCAGATATGCTGCACGGCAGATCCGCAAACACCCCTGGAGAATTCCGAATTCGAGTTAGTAACATGAATCTTTCCTTCACATACTTGCATTGCATAGAAAAAGCCTTACCCGCCGTGATCTTTCTGGCCTCCTGGATTTCCTGGAGGGCGCCTTGGGCTTCGCCCTGGGCATCGTGTGTGGCTTGAATAGCCTTGGTGAGTTCGGATTCTTTATCTGTCAAACTCTACTCCAAGGACTCGCACCTCTTCACGGCCTCTTGGAGTTCTTGTTGAACTTCATCGACCCTGGCCTCGCGTTTTTCACGAGTGGCCTGCTCCTTGGCTGCCTTCTTCTCGGCTTCAGCCATTGCCTTCTTCAGAGCCTCGACTTCAGACGTCGCTCCTGGTACACATTCCGACATTTTTTCGTCACAATCCTGGAATACAAACAAGGTTTTACATACCTTGGTTATCCTCCAACTGCTTCTTCACTTGGCCAAGCTCTTCTTCGGACCGCTCTAGACGCGGCTTCAGTCTGGAGACTTCCGTAGTATGGGAGGTGGCAGTCCATAAAGACGCCTGCTTATTAAAAAAAAGGTATTGCATGGTAAGTCTCCTGCGAGCATATAATTGATCCTCTGTCCGGTTTTTCTTTTCGAACACCGAACAGTGTATCACGGGCTACTATCTATACTATGACACTCTTTAAACCTCACCACTTACCTCAAAGCCCGTTATAAGGCTGGTGCAGGCTTCAGTCAGCCCGGCCGCTTTCGGCATACCGAATCTTCTCGATCACTGGACCCATAAGGGCACGGTGTTCTTCAATGATGGAAGCGTTCTTCAGCGCTGCCAGTAAGGTATCTGGCACCTCTGGCTGGGCAGAGGTCGTCGATGGAATAGGCGCACCCCCTTCTGTAGAAGAAGGTAGCCTGCCTGATCCTGGAGCCGTGTTGGTCTCCGGAACTGTTTTCGGCTAGGGGCCGAATTCAAGATAGCCCCTGCCGTTAGTGTCCATGGGGGTCTTCCCCCCCCCCCCCATGTGTCTGGCTACCAGGGTTTGACTCTCTGGCGCTACCTTGACGGTCTTCCCAGCCCCTCCTTGGCCTGGGCCCCTTTGGGATGACACTTTGGTGTCGTCCACGTGTTTGGGGGAGGAGGCCATCGGGGGAGTCCTGCTGTCCATCGCGTCCTAGCCCAGTAAATCCTTCGATGAGGATTGCTCGACGGGGGACCTGGCCAGACTGCTTAAAGTGTGACTCAATACATCAACGCTGTGTGATAGTGAGTCTGGATATACGAATGTGTCCGGATTTTATGTACTCATGATTTAACCAGGGGCTGGACCCAGGGATCCCACTCTAGGCTGCTGTCGGTGGTGGTGGTGAATTCGTCTGGAAAGGAGGCTTTCCCCCTCTTAGACGACTCGGCCTCCGAGCGTGTGGAGGCCATCCTCTTCTTTCTCCCCCTTGCTGGAGGGGGGATTGGCTTTCCTCCTCCTCTTCCTCGTCCTCTTCAGAGGAGGAGTGGGCCTCAGAGCCTTCGGACACTATGTGCCGAAGTACCCTTGCGATGAAGGCTGCCCCTGGTCTCTTTGGCCTCCTTCTCAGCCTTCTTCTTCGGCGCCTTGTAAGGTGCCGGGACCAACATCTTCATTAGAAGTGGGCCGGCTTGTCCTTCTGGCAGCGGGGCCAGACAGTAGATCCGCTCCGCCTTCTTCGTCCAGCCCTAGGAGAGTTATTGGAAAATATATTAGGAATTTCCCTCAGAGTATGCAGATAAAGCGTACATCTTGCCAATATACGAAAACTTACCGAACTTGCGGGACGGGACAATTTGTACCCACGGTCCTTGGCTGAGTCCGTCCATGATTTGCCGGAATTGAAAAGCACCTTCCAGATGTCTTTGTGCGTTGAGTCGAAGAACTCCAATAGGGTCTGGTGCTTGGCCCGGTTGAATTCCCATAAATTGCAAGCTCTGCGTTGGCATGGGAGAAGCCGACGAACTAACATCACCTGGACTACGTCGACAAGTTTGATGTTCTTGTCTTCCATGCCCTTGATATGTGCCTGGAGCACCGCCAGCTCATCTGACGAAGACCAGTCCAGGCCCTTCTTGGGCCAGGACGTAAGCCGCAATGGAGCTCCGAATCAGAATCCGGGAGCCATGGCCCATTTTGCGCCGCGTGGCTCAGTGACATAGAACCACTGTTGTTTCCACCCTTTGATGAAATCATTAAAGGTACCTGATGGCCATGTGACGTTGGGCATCTTGCTCACCATGGCGCCTCCGCACTCGGCATGCTCACTGTCAGTGTCAAAACCGGCGGATCTCGGGTAGGGGGCCCCGAACTATGCGTCTAAGGCTAATGGTAACAGGAGGCGGGGGACATGATGTTTACCCAGGTTTGGGCTGTCGGTGTCAAAACCGGCGGACCTCGGGTAGGGGGTCCCGAACTGTGCATCTAAGGCTAATGGTAATAGGAGGCGGGGGACACGGTGTTTACCCAGGTTCGGGCCCTCTCTATGGAGGTAATACCCTACTTCCTGCTTGATTGATCTTGATGATATGAGTATTACAAGAGGTTAACTACCACGAGATCGTAGAGGCTAACCCTGGAAGCTAGCCTAAGATTATGATTGTTGTTGTCCTACGGACTAAACCCTCCGGTTTATATAGACACTGGGCTAAGGTTACACAGAGTCGGTTACAGAGAAGGGAATCTACACATCCGAATTGCCAAGCTTGCCTTCCACACAAAGGAGAGTCCCACCCGGACACGAGATGAAGTATTCTATTTTGTATCTTCATACCCCAACAGTCCACCATACACATATAGTCTGGCTGTCCGAGGACCCCTTAATCCAGGACTCCCTCAGTAGCCCCTGAACCAGGCATCAATGACGATGAGTCCGGCGCGTAGATTATCTTCGGCATTGCTAGGCGGGTTCCTTCTCTGAATACTCCAAAGTAGATCTTGAACACGAGAATCATGTCCGGCTCTGCAAAACAAATTCCACATACCACCATAGTGAGTATAATATTTCACGAGTCTAATCCGCTGACAATTTCTTCATAGCGTGACATCACGCCGTGGCCTGGTTATTATTCGAACCGTTTTTCCAACCTGCCACTACACGTCTTGTAGAAGCAGAGATCATGTCCCCTTATCATGGGATTCTCACAAATACGGGCGTGGGTAATCCAACCATGCCATTAGCATGGCGCTTGGGGAATAAGCGAGTTTTAGGGCTTGCGGGGAGGCACATGATCTTACTGCCTTTATAAAGGGATAAGGACTTCCCTCTTTCACCCGCGCCTTCTTCTTCCTCTGCCTACTCTCTCTCGAGCTCCAGCGCCCAAGCATTCGCCTTCTCCGCCCACAAGAGCATCTCAAAAATGTCCGGATCCGGAGCTGGCGGCAAGTGGATGGCCTCCACTATCCGGGAGAAGGATATAAAGAAACTTCGGGAGGCCGGGTATCTGGCCAAGAAGATCGGCCACCGTCTCCCGATGGTGGGACAGATCGTGCCTACCCCGGAACCCCACGAGAGGGTCGTATTCCTCCCTCACTTCGTCCGAAGGTTGGGGTCCCCTCCACCCGTTCGTTCGTGACATTATGTATTACTACGGGATCGATTTCCATGATCTATCCCCCAATTCCTTCCTCAACATCTCGACATTCATCATCGTGTGCGAGGACTTTCTCCGCATCTCTCCACACTTCGGATTGTGGCTGAGCATTTTCAATGTGAATCCCAAGGTGGTGAGTGGCGAGCACACCAAGTGCGGAGGTGCCATGGTGAGCAAGATGCCCAATGTCACATGGCCATCAGGTACCTTTAATGATTCCATCAAAGGGTGGCAGAAACAGTGGTTCTATGTCACTGAGCCACGCGACGGCAAATGGGCCGCGGCTCCCGGATTCGGATTCGGAGCCCCCTTGTGGCTTATGTCTTGGCCTGAGAAGGGCCTGGACTGGTCTTTGTCAGACGAACTGGCAATGCTCCAGGCGCGCGTCAAGAGCATGAGAGACAATAACATCAAGCTTCTTGATGTAGGTCAGGTGATGTTGGTTCGCCGGACTCTCCCATGCCAACGCAGGGCCTGCAATTTATGGGAATTCGACCCAGCCAGGCAGCCGACCCTGCTGGAGTTCTTCGTCACAACAAACGAAGACATCTGGAAGGTGCTCTTCATGTCCGGCAAATCATGGCCGGACTCGGCCGAGGACCATGGATACAAATTGTCCCGTCCCGCAAGTTCGGTAAGTTTTCATATATTGGCAAGATGTACGCTTCAACTGCATATTCTGAGGGAAATGCTTAATATATTTTCTGATAGTTCTCCTAGGGCTGGACAAAGAAGGCGGAGAAGATCTATTGTCCGGCCCCGCTGCCAGAAGAACAAACCGGCCCACTTCTGATGAAGATGCTGGTCAAAGAAGGTCGAGAAGGAGGCCAAAGGGACCAGGGGCGGCCTTCGTCGCAAGGGTACTTCGGACATAGTGTCCGAATACTCTAAGGCCCGCTCCTCCTCCGAAGAGGACAAGAAAGAGGAGGAGGAAAGCCAATCCCCCCCAGCAAGGGGGAGAAAGAAGAGGACGGCCTCCATGCGCTTGGAGGGCGACTCTTCTAACAGGGGGAAAGCCTCCTTTCCAGACGATTCCACCACCGCCACCGACAACAGCCCAGCATGGGATCCCAGGGTCCAGCCCCTGGTTAAATCGTGAGTAAATAAAATCCGGACACATTCGTATATCCAGACTTATTATCGCACAACGTTGACGTATTGAGTCACACCTTTTGCAGTCCGGCCAGGTCCCACGTCGAGCAGTCCCCATAGGAGGATTCATTAGGTTCAGACACGGTGGACAACGGAACTTCCCCGATGGCCTCCTCCCCCAAACATGCGGACGACACCGAGGTGTCGTCACAAAGGGGCCCAGGCCAAGGAGGGGTTGGGAAGACCGTCCAGGCTGTGCCAAAGGGTCAAACCTCGGCAGGCGGCCACATGGGGGGGGGGGAGACCCACATGGATACTGACGGCGGGGGCCGACTTGAATTCGGCCCCCAGCCAGACACAGTTCCGGAGACCAACACGGTTCCGGAATCAGGCAGGAAACCCTCTGAGGGAGTCCTGGATTAGGGGGTCCTCGGATAGCCAGACTATATACTTTGACTAGACAGTTGGACTATGAAGATACAAGATTGAAGACTTCGTCCCGTGTCCGGATGGGACTCTCCTTTGCGTGGAAGGCAAGCTTGGCGATTCGGATGTGTAGATCTCCTTCTCTATAACCGACTCTGTAACCCTAGCCCCCTCCGGTGTCTATATAAACTGGAGGGTTTAGTCCGTAGGACAACAACAATCATAATCATAGGCTAGCTTCTAGGGTTTAGCCTCTACGATCTCGTGGTAGATCAACTCTTGTAATACTCATATCATCAAGATCAATCAAGCAGGAAGCAGGGTATTACCTCCATCGAGAGGGCCCGAACCTAGGTAAACATCGTGTCCCTAGCCTCCTGTTACCATTAGCCTTAGATGCACAGTTCGGGACCCCCTACCCGAGATCCGTCGGTTTTGACACCGACATTGGTGCTTTCATGTAGAGTTCTACAGTGTCGTCGCGATAAGGCTTGATGGCTCCTTCAATCATCAGCAACAATGCGGTCCAGGGTGAGGTTTTTCTTCCCGGACAGATCTTTGTATTCGGCGGCTTTGCACTGCGGGCCAACTCACTTGGCCATCTGGAGCAGATCGATAGCTACGCCCCTGGCCATCAGGTCAAGTTTGGAAACTTGAACTACACATGCGACATCTGCGGAGACTTGATCTTCGAGGGATTCGAGCCTGCACCAGGAGCGCCGAACAGGCATGACAGGCATGATTTAGATCTGCCATCGGACGGTGTTCGGGATATCGCACCTGCGGCTGCCCTGGCCTTCGATCGGAGCAGATCGCTCCATCCGAGGATGGGTGGATGGACCCTGCCACAGAGGCCGCACACTCATCGGCGTTGGAGCCGAACACGGAATCCACCTCAAAGAGATCTGTGTCACCATACCCCTGGACTCGTCTCCGGCCTTAGGTTCCGAACCGCGTGCGTCCGTTCCTATCAAGTCTGATTGGGCGCTGACCATGGAGTTTACCTCCGCGGATATCTTTCAACACTCACCCTTGGGTGATGTGCTAAATTCATTGAGGTCTCTCTCTTTATCGAGAGACTCTTGGCCGAACTATGTCCGGCTTGAGTGGGAAGAGGACAATGAAGAAATTCGTTACCCACCAACCAACCACTTAATAGCCACTGTTGATGACTTAACCGACATGCTTGACTTCGACTCTGAAGACATCGACGGTATGGACGACGATGCTGGAGATGAACGGGAACCACCGCCCACGGGGCGCTGGACAACCACCTCATCATATGATATATACATGGTGGATACACCCAAGGAAAACAATGACAAAAAGGATACAACAGAGGATAATCCCCTCGGGCAGAAACCAAAGCGACGGCGCAGGCGCCGCTCTCAATCCAGCCACATTAAAAATAGCGATAACATCACAAGAAAAAATAACACCCCAGTCGACTCCAATGGAAATGACGACCCCATGGACCCAACGATGGAGTAGGACGAGCCAGGGGACGCCGAACATAGCCCGGAGCAGATGTCCGATTATGGCGATCCCGAGCGTAAAACTCATCAACCTGCCTTCAGAGAGGAGGACAATCCGGACGATGACACATTCATCCCGGAAAAACATTTGGAACAAGAGAACCTCCATTGAAGGCTTATGGCCACCGCGAGGAGCCTGAAGAAGCAGAATCAAAGGCTTAAGGCCGTGCAGGATACGCTCAACCGCACATAGAACAAACTGCTAGACACTGAAGAAAAATACGGCGACGATCGCCACACAAAGAGATACCCAAAGCGCAAACTACTGCCTGAATTCGACAACGACGCCATAGAGACCATTCCGCCGAAGAATAATATGGACGATCAGCCGGACCGACCACCCCGTGGCCGCGACAGGGCGGATAATGATGCCGTGCACAAATCAGCACACGATTTACGTCAGCTCATGGACAAAAAGGCGGGTGCGACCAGGTCCACCTATGGATCTAGAAGACGTGCTCCGACGCAAGATCATAGCCACCAATACGATCATATTGATCGAATACCAGCTCGTAATCAACCCTGAACACAACAACCCTCGACAGCATGCCATGACACATCCAATTACAGGGGTGCTGCACACTGATACGTCTCCAACGTATCTATAATTTTTGATTGTTCCATGCTATTATATTACCTGTTTTGGTTGTTTATGGGCTTTACTTTACACTTTAATATCATTTTTGGGACTAACCTACTAACCGGAGGCCCAACCCGTATTGCTATTTTTTTGCCTATTTCAGTATTTCGAAGAAAAGTAATATCAAACGGAGTCCAAAAGGAATGAAACCTTCGGGAGCGTGATTTTTGGAACAAACGTGATCCAGACGACTTGGAGTTCAAGTCAAGAAGCTCTCGAGGAGGCCATGAGGGTTGAGGGCGCGCCCCCCTATAGGGTGCGCCCCCCTGTCTCGTGGGCCCCTCGCGCACCCACCGACGTACTTCTTCCTCCTATATATACCTACGTACCCCGAAACCATCAACAGAGCCACCGAAGAAATATTTCCGCCACCATAACCTTCTGTATCCGCGAGATCCCATCTTCGAGCCATCGCCGATGTTCTGCCGGAGGGGGAATCCACCACGGAGCACTACAAAAAATACACTTCTGTGATGATACGTGTTTGTCACAGTAGGTCGCTTTTTTTGTCATGCATGTACATCCATGACAAATTTATGACAGAATCAAGATAGTTATACCTGTGCTGTCGTAGAAGTGTTCCATGACATTACCAAAATTATCATCACGGAAGTGTCCACTTCCATGACGACAAATCGCGCGTCACAGAAGTGCTTTCATCAAGGGTGACCGACACGTGGCATCCACCGTAACGGAAGGCCGTTAAGCTATCGGGTCGGGTTTTGAATCCGATAGCCCGTTAACAGCCCCGACCAATGGGGATTTTCCACGTGTAAAATCATCATTGGCTGGAGGAAACACGTGTCGGCTCATCGTTGGGACAGATGTCATCCACTCATTGGACGGAAGGCGCCTATGATACGTCGACATGTGGCATGGCCCAACAGAGGCCCATTCCTGTGAAAGGGCCGACCCAGTAAAAAATAGCAGGCCATCCCATATAAGGCCTACTTGTGTCAGGTCCATTTAAGCCCACAGCCCATACAAGATGTGCCAATTTGGCCCCTCAACGGCCCGTTAAAGATTTGACACCATTGCAGCCCATCGTCAATTCGAGCCCGTTAACAGCCCGCTATATATTTGGGCTCAATATCAGCCCGATGAGATTTCGGCCTGTTAAAGGCCCATTTAATGGATGGGTCAATTTTCAGGATGTACATCTTTCGGCCTTTTAGCGACCCATTTAAATGTTGGGCTAATTTCCAGCGGGGTGTGTCTTTCAGCCTGTTGACGGCCCATAAATCTGATCGGCCATTTGTTGTCAGACCTGAGTTTCAGTCTTTTAGCGGCCCATTTAAGTGTTGGGCCAATTTCTGGCCCGGTGTCACTTTCAGCCTATTGACGGCCCATAAATCAGTTGGGCCATTTGTAGTCGGACCTGAGTTTTGGCCTTTTAGCGACCCATTTAAGTGTTGGTCCAATTCCCGGCCTTGTGTGCCTTTCGGCCTGTTAACGGACCATAAATGAGTTGGGCCATTTGCAGTCGGACCTTAGCTTTGGCCTTTTAACGGCCCATGCCCTTCATGGTCCAATATCAGCCCGGTTTCTCTTTCGGCCTGCTAAAGGCCCACAACACAGTTGAGCCATTTACATTACGACCTGACTTTCGGCCTCTTAGCGGCCCATGGTCTTCATGGTCCAGTACAAGCCCGTTGTCTCTTTTGGCCTGCTAAAGGCCTACACTATAGTTGGGCCATATGTAGCCCAAATTTAGTAACGACCTGTTAACGGTCCGAGAAATAAATTGGGGCCACCTGTTGCCCGCTTCGATGTCGGCCTGTTAACGACCCGAGAGGTAAGAGGGCCGACCATTAACTTTCGGCCTAGTAACGGCCCACTAATTTAATGGGCCCACTAAAGTTCGTCCATGTCTTTAGGCCAAATTAGATAATTTGAGCCCATTACGACGAGCAATTACGCACATGACCAAAACCGATCAAGGAAAGGTACGGCATACAGGGAATAATGTTGCACATCCAGCATATATTACAGGAAATTACATCCACTAGGCAATCAAAGATTGTTGCCTCTGCAAATAAATGAGCATAACCTAACCATCTACAACGTCACAATCTACAACCTCAGCATAGATGACGCCCATAAGCATGTGGGCAAGTTCTTTCTGCTTTGCTACACTGTCTCTGAAAACATTGATCAGTTGTTGTGTCACACGACTCTGCACCTCTGATTCATCCACCATTTCCATCATTGCTTCAGCCATTAATTGGTTCACAAACATACATTTATTCCGTTGCATTCGAGACAGAGGATACTGAACAAATTAAGACGGCGATTTTGGCAGGCTTGTATTATTGATAGTGGAGAGTGTCTCGACCACTACATCATAACATAAATTAGGACGGGGGCCAAACAGATTAATCATGAGTTATTGCCATATTACCTGGCCTAGATTTACTAGGAAGAAACAATGGGGTTGCCTTGTTGTTTTCAGAGTTTGTCTTCTTATCTTCAGCAGCCTGCACAAAATTAACACACTAGCATTGCTATCATTGGCCAAGTCAGATAATAGGAAAGCAACATTGACACAACGAACGTTTGGGCAACTAGCCTACACCAAATTAACACAATATGGCACAGCTATCATTAGCCAGGTAAGGTAGCACGAAAGCACCATTGACACAATGAATGAATGGGCAACCAGAGAAGCACTACAATTCAGTAATGTGGGTGATATGATATAGTACATTCATGCAGCTCAGTATGCAAAACTACCAGGCAGTTTTCCTTACAAAAATCAACATTGGCGCCTTTAACAGTTTGCTACAACTAATTTTAGATCAGATAAAGGTTAGATTCATGCTGATTAACAAAATACATGTTGATGTAAAAATATAGTGATATACAACAGGTACTTACATCAGCATTGGAGCACAGAGAATAGCCGCAAGATATTTTCCTCGAATACGATCCCAATGGAGGAATTCTTCTATCGTTTAACCTTATTTTCTAAAAGAGAGATGGGTAAGAAACATGCAGAAAATATGATCAGAATGCTATAAAATTTCATGATGCAAGGATACGCACACGCTTCTTAGAATGGAGTTGACATTCTTTTGCTGGACTAGAGCGGATTAGTTCTTTGGCCACTGGAATCTGCTTATTATCAGTGGGAGTTGGGTTTCTCTGTGCTGGAGCAGTATCTATGAAAAATGGAGTTGGTTTATTATCTCCTGGCGTTTGGATCTTTTGCAAAGACCTGGTTTGTAACCCTTTAGATTCTAACATAGCCGTCTTCCCCTTGCAAGACTTATATAGAAGAATAGTGACTCAGTTATGAAACATGTTACAGAAGAGAAGGAATAGGTACTGAAGAATAGAAAGGCATGACATATTGACATGTATTCCCTCCATCCGTAAATAAATGGGCGGGTCAAGGCGTATTTCAGTTCTAGATACATCCAGTTTTATCCATTTCTGCGACATTTAATCTCAATGGAGGGAGTATGATGTAAGAGCTAGGGATACGATAGGACAACACAGTAAAAAAACACTAAAAAACCCACTGCAGAACCAATGTATTCAAACCCACTGATATGAGATAGTACACTCATGCAGCTCAGGATGCAAAACTACCAGACAGTTTTCCTTACAAAAATCAACATTGTGGCCTTTAATCATACATTTTGCTACAACTAAATTTAGATCAGATAAAGGTTGGATTCACGCCGATTAACAAAATACATGCTGATGTAAAAATATAGTGATATACAATAGGTACTTACATCTACATTGGAGCACAGAGAATTCCTGCAAAAATCTTTCCGCATAAACGATACCATTGCAGAAATTCTTCTATCTGTTAAGCTTATTTTCTAAAAGAGAGATGGGTAAGAAACATGTAGAAAATATGATCAACATGCTATAAAATTTCATGATGCAAGGATACGCACATGCTTCTTAGAATTGAGTTGACATATTTTTGCTGGACTGGAGTGGACTAGTTCTTTGGCCACTGGAATCTGCTTATTACCAGTAGGAGTTGGGTTTCTCTGTGCTGGAGCAGTATCTATAGAAACTGGAGTTGGTTTATTATCTCCTGGCGTTTGGATCTTTTGCAAAGGCCTTATTTGTAACCCTTCAGATTCTAACATAGTCATCTTCCCCTTGCATGGCTTTTATAGAAGAATGGTGCTTTAATTATAAAACATGCGACAATAGAGCGTTGGAATAGGTACTGAAGAATAGAAAGGCATGAAATATTGACATGTATTCCCTTCATCCAGAAAAAATGGATGGGTCTAGGCGTATTTCAGTTCTAGATACATCCTTTTTTTATCCATTTCGGCAACATGTAATCTGGACGGAGGGAGTATGGTGTAAGAGCTAGGGATACGAAAGGACAACACAGCAAAAAAAACACTAGTTGAATGTAAAACTATATGCTAGCGGAATACATAAATAAATAACTAAGGCAACATACACGTGTATCATAGGGAAAATAAGATGACATTGCAACAGAGCACTATTTAGAACAACACTTCAATGTAAAAAAACATGGTATGGCAGACAGATGAAGTACATACTGATGAATAACAATGCATAAGATATTCAGAAGCATGATGTCCAAATTAAGCAGATGGCATTGCGATAGAGTAGAGTGACAGTACTTGAATTGTAAAACATGTTATCATGAATGGAATAGGTACTGAAAAACAGGAAGGCATGACATATTTACATGCATGATCAACATGCTAAGCACATGGCATTGCAACAGAGTAGATACACTCCAGGACATTATATGCATGTTGTACCCATATCACAGGCCAAGTTAGAGCAAGGACCTTGTGGGGTGAAGAGGATTCATCATCTTTCTGCAAGTCTTTTGAAGAACCGCCTTTACATGTTCCATCATATTGGGTATCATTGACATCAAGTTTATTGGCCTTTACATTGCTCCGTGAGGTTCTTGTGGATATATCAGTGTGTGCAATTATATCTGACATGCATGGAAGACAACTAGTAGTTAGATTTATGTAAATGAGTGCTTGTAGGAGACGACATAAGTAGTAGGACTGGGGTTAACTAGCAACAACATGTCTCATAAACTGAAGGGAAAACACAGATGAAAGCTACAGAATATGTATCGTTTGTACTCGAGATTAACTAGATGGCACACAAAAGTATTAAAGAGCAACATAGGTAATACTAGAAGTGGTATAATACTATAATCACCAGCCCGTGGGATAACATTGGCTGATGGATGATAACTATGGAACAACGTTACCTAAAGAACAAGTATCTTAGCTGAACTATGAAACAACGTGAACTCCTGAGCAAGACCCGTAAGAGATCAGCATGAATATACAGTGAAATGTGATAATCTATTTTCCGTTCTTAGATGAATAACAAAGCCATAAATGTTGCACACAAGTAAGATGAGGGTACAACCTATCTGGCTGCCATCCATAGGAGTGAGGATCATGTGCTGACTTGTCGATGGCCCTACAGTTGTTGTAGTTGTCCATGTCGGGCACACGCATTCGATGCAGGGAACTGTTGAGTGGGGACTGTAGCTCCTTTCTGGTGTATGCTTCCCTTGTTGGAGCAGCTACGGTGAGTCGGAAGACGGTGTGTCTGAAGATGCAGATAACGCATAATGTTAAGAACGACATATCTCTTTGATCTGAAGAAATACACTAAGAGATCAACAGCAAGGTAAGAGAGTGGTCACACGTCTGTTGACTGAAGACTAAATTGGGGTCACACGATTTTATTTTATTTTGGTACTGTCCGATCTACGCCGGATGGCTTGATGGCCGTCTTGTGCCTCTCGGCTGACACTGTTCAGAATCTTCCCCGAAGAGCCATCGACCAACGGCAGAGCATCCTGCCTCTGCCGTCTGTGCCCCAGCTAAAACCCCGCTCCCCGCCCCACCGCACTGTCGTGGTTGCGCCGCCCCCGGGCCAATACACAAAGACTCCTCGTCATACAGATCCGGTGGCGGCAGTACCTTCAACCCATGCAACTCTAAAAGATAGCCATCTAAGCGCTGCTTCCGTGGCGAACTTGCGGCCCCGCACCCTTACGTTAGACACCAACCAACCGATAGCCTAGGAGCTCCGCCGCCTCGAGGGGTGCTGCTTCCCATTGGGAATCGATTGGCCCAGAATAAAAATTCAGACAACTGATGCCTACATAAAGTGATTTGAGATGAGGGTGCGACCTATCTAGCGGCATGGTGAAGTAGGCAGGTCCAGTTGTCGAGTCGGTGAGGCCAGCGCGGTTGTGGTGGCAACCTACGGCAGGGAAAGAGTGATGTCGTGAGTCGATGGCTACACAGATGCAGTGCCAGGACTTTGGACAGATCCGAAGTTGGAGCCGCTCCGGCGTCGTGAACAACGGCGGGGGTGAGTCGAGTCCGATATGGTTCACGCGGCCGTCGTTGAGGCAGCACCAGTAGCACGGAGTAAGAGGCACATGGCCCAGTGCACGACGGCAATTGGACAACGTCTCCGGCATTAGGGAGGAGAGCGGTTGTGAAATTGGTGCAGTGGGGGGCGCCGTGGAGGTGGGGCTGAGGTTTCGCGGCTCGGGAGAAGGTAGCTTCCCGGGGAGAAGGTGATTTGGCGCCCACGAGGTA
>NC_041381.1:576527270-576534628 GCF_002162155.2 Triticum dicoccoides | reverse complement strand
GTGAGGGGTAGTTACAGTTCTACCCTTGCCTATAGGCTTCTCAGCTTTGGTCTGTGTACTGAGGGTCGGGGATAGTAGTGTAACTTTGCTTCTCCCCAAATAGTGGGCGGGAGCGATTTCGGGCGACGAGGGCGTGTTTTCAACTATAGTGGGCGCGAGTGATTTCGGGCGAGGAGAGCCTTTTTGAAATAGTGGGCGCGAGCTATTTCGGGTGAGGAGAGCATGTTTTGCCGACCATGGTTTATGAATTATTTGGCACATGTCATTTTGGCGGAGGAGAAGGCGCGCTTGGATGAAGTTACGAACCTACCCTCGATGTACAACGGGCCAATTGATGCGTGTCCCACACAGGACGGTAAGTTCGCGTCTCCCATTTATTTGCTCGGGTGAATTCCACCGAGCTGAGAGGATGTTTAACGGTTCGTTCAAATTTTGGGAGAACGAGCATCCACGTCTACCTTACCAAGTCGATTCGAATCAAATTTTGAAATATTAGCTTGCCACTTCTTTTTTAGATGGAGAGATGATGCTCAGGAGTAATGTGTTTTTACATGCTTGTTGCTAGCGATTTACTATATGACAAATAGTTGACCCACTCAAAAACCCGAATCAAACCCAAAATGAAATATCTCGATTCAATGAACTAGCTCGTTCAGTAGGTCAAAATAGTGAACTAAATCCAAAATTGAACACCTCAATCGAGTAGCATGTTGTACAGTATTATAGTACTCCATGAACATGTTGAAAGTCAAATTAATGTACTTGTTTGATATACGCATATATCCGTTCATGTGTGGATTGCAGACAGCATGTCCTCCAATTTAAATATTTGAATGCAAGTTTATATCGAAACATGGTTTATATCAGTCTTGGATGCATAAAAAGCGACCTCCCCCTCTCCCGGACTCCTGTTCTCTCTCTCTCTCTCTCTCTCTCTCTCTCTCTCACTCTCGCCGACAATCTTCAATTCTGTCGCAAGCATCCGACACAAAAACCTTGTTGGTCCCTCTCTCTCTCTATCTCTCTCTCTCAGTGTGTGTGTGTGTGTGGTGGGGGGTCTTTCTAGTTCGCATTCATATATACACCATCTATAGGTCTCTCTCGCACACTATGTGTTGGGGAACGCCAGCCTGGGGAAGGGCCGATGCGACCAGCCGCCAGCCTGGGGAAGGGCCGATGTGTCTCTATAGATATCTTCGGTGCACTCCTCGTACGTGTTGGGGAACGTTGCAGAAAATAAAATTTTCCTACAGTTTCACCAAGATCCATCTATGAGTTCATCTAGCAACGAGTGATATTAATGCATCTACATACCTTTTTAGATCGCGAGCGGAAGCGTTCAAGTGAACGGGGTTGAGGTAGTCGTACTCGTCGTGATCCAAATTACCGATGACCAAGTACTGAAAGGACAGCACCTCCGCGTTCAACACACGTACGGAGTGGATGACGTCTCCTCCTTCTTGATCCAGCAAGGGGGAAGGAGAGGTTGATGAAGATCCAGCAGCACGACGGCGTGGTGGTGGATGCAGCAGGACTCAGGGTGAGGGAGGAGGAAGAGGTGTAGCAGGGGGAGGGAGGCGCCAAGACTCAGGGTGCGGCTGCCCTCCCTCCCCCCTCCTTTATATAGGCCCCCCGGGGGAGGGGGGCGGCCCTGGAGATGGGAATCTCCCAAGTGAGCGACGGCCAGGGGGTGGAGTGCCCCCCAAGGCAAGTGGTGTGCCCCCCCACCCTAGGGTTTCCAACCCTAGGCGCAGGAGGGGCCCAAGGGGGAGGTGTCGTGGTTCTAAGCCTGACAGTAGAGTGGGGGTAGGTATGGAGAGGCAAGGTCCTAGCTATGGAGAGGTTGTAAACACAAGGGATGTACGAGTTCAGGCCCTTCTCGGAAGAAGTAATAGCCCTACGTCTCGGAGCCCGGAGGCGGTCGAGTGGATTATGCGTATATGAGTTACAAGGTGCCGAACCCCTCTACCTGTGGAGGGGGGTGGCTTATATAGAGTGCGCCAGGACCCCAGCCAGCCCACGCAGGAGAGGGTTTAAGGTGAGTTAAGTCCGGGGCGTTACTGGTAACGCCCCACATAAAGTGTCTTTACTATCATAAAGTCTACTTAATTACAGGCCGTTGCAGTGCAGAGTGCCTCTTGACCTTCTGATGGTCGAGTGAGTCTTCGTGGTCGAGTCCTTCAAGTCAGTCGAGTGAGTCCCTCGTTGGTCGACTGGAAGGTGACCTCTTCTAAGGGTGTCCTTGGGCAAGGTACTTAGATCAGGTCCGTGACCCTACCCTAGGTACATGACCCCATCATTAGCCCCCGAATGGATTGAGGCTTCGAGTGAGGAAGGAGTTGATGTGGTTTCCGATTAACCTTTGCACACTGGTCGTGCGTTGTTCTGGACCAAAGAATCTCTTCGTCGATAGTGAGCAACTTGTCTTCAGTCGACTCGATCCATTCTCTCCTTTCGTCGAGTGATCTTTCGGGCTTCGACGATCTCCGAGCGACGGATCGCGGGAAACCCCGCGTCTGACAGACCGATCTGCCGTTCGCGGATTCCGCGGGATGCAAAATTTGGGGACGCGCGCGAAGCGGAGCGGACCGCGGCGTTCGGATGGGACGGGACATAGACGCCTCGATCTCCGCGCCGCTTTCTTCGCCACGTATCCCGTCTGCATAACTGTTCCCGGATATGATTAGATCAACTGGGCCCACCTGTCATCCACTCGGAAGGGACCTTATAAATGCGCCCGGCGAGGATTTTTTGTACTGTGCCTCAGCATTCTCTCTCTCTCTGCTCCCTTCGTCCCCGCCCAGCGCGCTCGCTCTCGCCCCCGCACAACTTCCCCTCGCGCGTCTCGCCGGCAACCATGGCCAAGGAGAAGACGGCGGTGCTGGAACGCGTGAAGAAGGCGTCGGCGTCGGAGAAGGCGAAGGGGAGATCTACCAGCCGCGGCGGGTCTTCGTCCAGATCCCGCCTGCCGAAGGGCTGGGTCCAAGGAGACTGGATCCAGTCGACCATCACAGAGAAAGATCTCCTCGACATGGCCAACGAGGGCTTGATCCCTCATGGAGCTGCGAGGCTTCCGGGGAAGGAGTGGCAGCCCCAGCCAGAAGAGGGTGAGTGCGTGCTCTTGGCCACCCATGTTGATCGTGGATTTTCTTTGCCGCCGAGTATTTTCTTCTGTGGCTTCTTGAACTTCTTTGGAGCGCAGCTCCACCACTTTACCCCAAATTCTATCGCCTATCTTGACGCGTTCGTGTCCATGTGTGAGGGTTTCCTGGGCTGTCAACCGCACTGGGGCTTGTTCAAGCGTATATTCACGTGTCGCTCTCAGACCGTGAAGAAGGCGAGCCCAGGTGACGAAAGAACCCGAGTCGTCCAAATGTGTGGGGGTGTGGGGATCCAGGTGAGGAATAATAGCACCTTCCCGCCCATGACCTTTCCCGACTCAGTCAGAGGCTGGCAGTCGACCTGGTTCTACTGCCAGGACCAGTCGACGCCGGGGTAGTCGAGTGGACTCCCTCAGTTTACCATGGACCGAGTGAACAAGCCCTCCTCTCTTAAGTTGATTCCGGAGGAGAAAGCTGACGTGAAGATGCTGATGGAGCGCGTGGTGCAGTTGGTTCGGGAGGGAGTGACGGGCATGGATCTCCTGGAGGTCTTCCTTAGGCGTCGTATCCAGCCCCTTCAGTTCCGGAGCCACTGCATGTGGTTGTACTGTGGGACTGAAGACGAGACTCGAGTCCATCCAGAAGCAGTCGACGATGTCACTCTGGAAAGATGGATGGTCGTCGTTACCGGAAACAAGGATAACCCACGCGGAGCCAGAAGGATTCCTCCACTCGACCACAACAGCGATCCAAACAAGGTATGCCTGCTCTGCTCTCCACTGTGTTCTTGTCACATTCGTTTCTGTTTATCCTGCCGACTGGTCGATTGATCCTTGTCTTGATATCTACCAGGCCCTCACCGAGCTGTACTCTATGCCCAATGGGGCACAAGCTCCGACTGAGGAGGGTGAGGCGAGTGGGGGCGAGAGCCAGGAGGAGGAGGAATGGGACTCGGACGTTGCTGAGGATGATGATGATGATGATGATGATGACGGTGATGAAGATGACGTTGAAGACGAGGAAGAAGAGGAGGAGGAGGTCGTACCACCGCGCTCAGAAAGGAGGTCGAAGCTTGTCCACGACCCTTCGACTGAACGTGGCAAGGGGGTTGCGACCGTTGCTCAGTCGACCAAGCGCCCTCGGACCACCTCTCCGGTGCCGACTGAGAAGGCGCCGAAGCAGCCCAGGGCGGCCCCGTCGAAGCCGATCAAGCTCCTGCCGAAGATGAAGGTGTCCATCCCCACCATATCAGGGTAATCGTGCTGCTTAAGTCTTCTTATTTTGTGTGAACTTTGTCTCTGGTTGACGCTGAAGTTAGTCGACTGATTCTTTGGAGTTGCAGTGCTGCTACTTCTGAGACCTCAGCCCGGGCTGATGACCATGAGATGGAGGACGCAGCAACTTCAAAACCAGGTACTATATTCTTAATGCCGTTTTTAGTCGACTGACTCGCGATCTCTGATCCTGATTCTTCTACGTAGCTCCCCCCAATGCCGTTATCAATCTCCCTGATGATGATGAGGATGAGGAACCGCTGAAGCGCAGAAGGAGTAGGAAAACGTCCGCCAGCAAGGTGCCCCAGGATGTGACGGCGCCTGAGATTCTGATTGCGGAGGAAGAGAACACCACTCGACACACGGTGTCCTTCGCAGATCCACTGACGAGTGCTCAGCAGCCCTCCCTCTTCACGATGCACCACGTCCCAGAGGACCAAGCTGGCACGGTGAAGGAGGCGATATGCCAGGCAGGAATCATGATGCAGTAGTTGAAGACCATCCGGGATGCGAGCTAGGCAGCTTATGACGCCAGTTCTGCCCTCCAAAGCAATGTTCAGGTCAGTCGACCACCGTTTGCTCTGTTAGGATATGCTACCAGAAACTTTTCCTTTCCAGAATTTATAGTAGTCACCCACTGGGTGTGTCGATTAAACTCCGTGTTAGCGGGGGCACGCGGAGTGCACCCGCTGGGTGTAGTCCCCAAGGCTAAGGTCGACTGCTGGCAGTCGGCCTTAGGCTTTATAATTTCAGTCTTTCTGTCATTGGACCAAGTCGACGGGATTTCGCAAACCGGTCGACTGGTCGACTCTGTCTTTAATAGGATTAGTGGGGGCACGCTGAGTGCACCCACTGGGTGTAGTCTCCAAGGCTAAGGTCGACTGCTGGCAGTCGGCCTTAGGCTTTATGATGTCAATCTTTCTGTCAGTCGACTATGTCGATTGGATTTCACAAACCGGTGGGGGCACGCTGAGTGCACCCACTGGGTGTAGTCCCCGAGACTCTGGTCGACTGCTTGCAGTCGATTACAGTCTTAAAGAATACATCTCTTTTTTTTTGAGGTCGACT
Organism: Triticum dicoccoides; assembly: GCF_002162155.2. Lineage (NCBI taxonomy): Eukaryota > Viridiplantae > Streptophyta > Magnoliopsida > Poales > Poaceae > Triticum > Triticum dicoccoides. Next base: position 576,529,185 of record NC_041381.1, on the reverse strand, counting down.
GGTCGACTTTATCTTCAACAGGATTAGTGGGGGCACGCTGAGTGCACCCACTGGGTGTAGTCCCCGAGACTACGGTCGAATGCTTGTATTCGGCTGTAGTCTTAGAAACGTGTGATTTTTCCTTTTTCACTCGGAAGTGAATTATACTTGACATTTAGTCGATTGGTTCTTCGCAGAACTCCTGTGATCTTGTGGCTCGCTACTCCGAGCTGGAAAACAAGCACGCTCAACTCGAGCTAAGCTTGAAGCTGGTTCAGGAGAAGCTGACGAAGGCAAAGGAGGAGACCGAAGGTATGTTTGGTGAGACCCTGACGACTGCTTTTCCCCTTGCTTGCTTCAAAATCTGATCTTGCTGTAACTTACATGTAAGGTAAGGGAGGCCCAACAGAAGAAAGACCTCGAACTAGCTGAGAAGATCAAGCTTGCTGACAAGAAGTTAGCTTCAGTCACCAAGCTTGAACAACACAATACTAATCTGAAAGCTTCTCTTGGGATCGCTAACAAGGAGGTCAGTCGACTGAAAACTGATAAAGCTGCCCTGACCGACCAAGTCAGTAAGTTGACTGGGAAGAAAAATGATCTGGAGGCCTTCCTGAGTGGTCTTGCCAAGAAGCTGTTTCTTATGCTTGAAGGTAAACCTCTATGCTCGGCAAACATTTCCAATCGTGGTTTTTCCATTCGACCATCCCCTTGACTCAGTGATCATCCTTGCAGAATTTTGCCAAAACTTTGAAGAAGAAACTAGCCGACTGGAGCCAAACCTCGACCCCGTCAATTCTCCGGTGAATGACGAAGTTGCCATGGATGTTTTCCGACTGGAGTCTCGTGTTGCAGCTGTCGTGGACTATCTCGCAAGGCTGAAGGCCGCCACATCTCGCATCGACTCGACGCTTTGGCCTGGGGAGACACTTCAGAATGACCTTGAGTCGCTGATGGCTCGCTTGAACACGATCCCTGGTCGAGTGCAGGAATGAAAGAAGTCCTCGGCTCGGTGCGGTGCAGATGTTGCTCTGTGTCTGGCCCGAGTCCACTGCAAAGATGCGCGAGAAGAGAAGCTGGCGGCCCTCCGGGTGGCCAACACCAAGAAACACGACTTCAGGTCCTTTATGGAAACTTTTCTTGCGGCTGCCACTCGGATCGCTGACGGAATTGACCTTGATGAGTTTGTTGCACCTTCCAGCCCTCCACAGGAGGGGTAAAAAACTTCTTCTAGCTCGACGCTTTAAATTTGCCTTGGTATGCCGAGTGGAATTGTAACCGATAAACCTTAACGGGCTTAATGCCTGAGCACTTTCGGTTCCTTTAGATATCGATTCAAACTTGAATTTGGTGCTTGAATACGATTGCTTTTGGCTCGAAATGTCTTTTGCAGGTTCGAAGCAAGGCGCCTTTACTGCAATCGACTTATTCTTTAGTCCACTTAGGCGAGCACTGGGCTGCGGCTAAGCCTCCGAGTGGAAGTCCGGCTTACCACTCGGTAAGATTTTTATAACTTAGGCGAGCACTGGGCTGCAGCTAAGCCTCCGAGTGAGAGGTTTACTCTTCACTCGGTAGGATTTTTATATCTTAGGCTAGCACTGGGCTGCAGCTAAGCCCCCGAGTGAGAGGTTTGCTCTTCACTCGGTAGGATTTAGATAACTTAGGCAAGTACTTGGACTGCAGCTAAGCCTCCGAGTGGAAGTCCGGCTTACCACTCGGTAGGATTTTTATATCTTAGGCGAGTGCTTGGACTGCAGCTAAGCCCCCGAGTGAGAGGTTTGCTCTTCACTCGGTAGGATTTTTACAAACTTAGGCGAGTCCTTGGACTACAGCTAAGCCTCCGAGTGAGAGGTTTGCTCTTCACTCGGTAGGATTTTTATAGCTTAGGCGAGTGCTTGGACTGCAGCTAAGCCCCCGAGTGAGAGGTTTGCTCTTC
>NC_041381.1:576431535-576526745 GCF_002162155.2 Triticum dicoccoides | reverse complement strand
TTTTTACAAACTTAGGCGAGTCCTTGGACTGCAGCTAAGCCTCCGAGTGAGAGGTTTGCTCTTCACTCGGTAGGATTTAGATAACTTAGGCAAGTACTTGGACTGCAGCTAAGCCTCCGAGTGGAAGTCCGGCTTACCACTCGGTAGGATTTTTATATCTTAGGCGAGTGCTTGGACTGCAGCTAAGCCCCCGAGTGAGAGGTTTGCTCTTCACTCGGTAGGATTTTTACAAACTTAGGCGAGTGCTTGGACTGCAGCTAAGCCCCCGAGTGGAAGTCTGGCTTACCACTCGGCAGGATTTTGATAACTTAGGCGAAACGGATTCGCAGCTAAGCCTCCGAGTGGGAGTCTGGCTCACCACTCGGTAGGATTTTTACAAACTTAGGCGAAACGGATTCGCGGCTACTCACCCACTGAGGGGGAATTTTATTGGACAAAAATAAAAAGTGACAAAAATTATGGAGGAACTATGACACTATTATTTTGAGGTCCATGAACTACAGAAGTACTTTATTGCAACTCATCCGAATGATAAAACTTAAGTATAAAATGGGCGGAGTAGTTCCGCGTTCCAAGCTCGGGGCTCGTCGATATTATGCTCGACGTTGTAAAGACGGTACGCCCCATTGTGGAGAACCTTGGTGACGATGAAGGGACCTTCCCAAGAAGGAGCAAGCTTGTGTGGTTTGTGCTGATCCACTCGGAGAACTAAATCTCCTTCCTGGAAGGCTCGACCTCTCACATTTCTGGCGTGGAAACGCCGCATATCTTGTTGGTAGATGGTCGACCGGATCAGAGCCATCTCCCTTTCTTCCTCTAAAAGGTCGACTGCGTCCTGTCGCGCTTGTTCAGCTTCTGCTTCGTTGTAGATTTCAACTCGAGGAGCATTGTGGAGAAGATCGCTCGGCAAGACTGCTTCAGCTCCGTAGACCAAGAAGAATGGAGTTCTTCCGGTCGACCGATTAGGTGTGGTCCGCAGCCCCCAAAGCACTGAGGGAAGTTCGTCGACCCAAGCTCCAGCTGCATGCTTGAGATCACGCATCAGTCGGGGTTTCAATCCTTTGAGAATCAGGCCATTAGCTCGCTCTGCTTGTCCATTCGACTGCGGATGGGCGACTGAAGCATAGTCGACCCGTGTGCCTTGGGAGTTACAGAAATCTCTGAATTCCTCCGAGTCAAAGTTCGACCCATTATCCGTAATGATGCTATGCGGGACTCCATATCTGAATATTAGTTCCCTAATGAAGCTAACAACAGTACCGGTGTCAAGGTTCTTGATTGGTTTAGCCTCGATCCACTTGGTGAACTTGTCGACTGCCACCAGTACATGCGTGAAGCCGCTTCGTCCTGTTCTCAAAGGACCGACCATGTCCAACCCCCATACTGCGAAAGGCCAGACGAGCGGGATGGTCTTCAGAGCCGATGCAGGCTTGTGCGACATATTCGAGTAGAACTGACATACCTCGCACTTATCCACTATCTCCTTTGCCATCTCATTCGCCTTTGGCCAGTAAAATCCGGCTCGGTATGCTTTGGCCACGATGGTCCGAGAGGACGCATGATGACCACATGTCACACCCTAGCTAGTCATGCATTAGAGTGTTGCATCATGTTTACTCATTCATCAGAAACTTGAAATGGGGATGACAGAACCCCCAGTCCCCTCTGAAACCAACTAGGGCTACTAAAATAATTTTTCAATGAACCTGAAATGCCCTTCTAAAATGCCCATCATTTTTGTCTTGGTTCAGAACCTCTGCCAAAAGTGGTGCACATTTTTCTAGGCCATCCTAGGGTTTTTGAATTAAATCATAGATAATTGAATTTGGGCATTTAAAATAATATAAAATATTTAAATGCTCAAATATCTCCAAACTAAAATGTTTCATGTTGGAAATAATCCAACTATGGACCAGGAGTAGTTTGGTGATTTTTGGAGTTGTCTAGGTATTTTATTTAATTCAACAAAGTTGCAGATATATTAAATAAAAACAGAAAACAGAAAATTAAATAAAAGGAGTAGACTTACCTGGACCTACCTGCCCAGCCCAGCCGGCCCAGCACTGTGCTGGCCCGTGCCAGCCAGCTGCTTCCCCTTGCCAGAGCAGGCAGGGAGGTGAGCATGGCGCGCCCGAGCTCGCCACGCACCACCCAGCCTCTCTGCATCGCCCGGGTTGCCGTTGCGCCGCGTGGATCGTCTTCTGGTCGTCGCCCCGACCTCGCCGACACCCCATTCACTCTCCCCGGCTCTCCCTCGCTCTCTCTCCCGCCCGACCGAACACCACCGTCGCCACCGTTCGCCGTAGCAGTCGTCTCCGACCACCCCTCGCTCCCCCGACCAGCTCAGGAGCTCCGCCTCGACTCCCTCTTCCTCCCCACCGCTCCACGGGTCCCCGGAAGCCCTGCATCGCCGCCACGTCGCCGTTCCCCTCTTCGGACTCCGACCACCGTCGCCGTCAAATTCGTCGTCTCCGGCGCGTCCCCGAGCCCGCTTCGACGCCCACTGCAACCGCGGTGAGCCCCCGGAGTGTTTCCCCCTTCTTCCCTGGTCTCTTCTGACTTCTAGGCCCTAGCTCCACCTCGACCGAGAGCTCCACGCCGCCGGCGATATCGCCGTCGTGGCCACGGTCGCCGTAGCGCTCAACCGAGCACACCATCGTGCTCCACACATCACCAGGAGCACGTAGAACGCACCAACGCCTCCCCAAACCCCCTGCAACACTGATCCCGACCGCACCCGAACTCCGGCCGCCGCAGCCGAGCTCGCCGCCGTCAACTCCGGCCACCCCGACCCCAACGGGCTCCGTCAAGAGCTGCGGGTTGTCCTCAGCTCCACTCCGGTGGCCTCCGCGGTCCATTTGGTGGCCGAAACGACCAAAACCACTCTCGCCGCCGCGCTAATGGTCGCCGCCGGCCAGAACTCCGGCGAGCTGACGTGGCCTAGTTAATTAGTCACTAACCCCCCCACCTACTGACGCTGACAAGTGGGCCCCAGGGCTTAGTCAAAGCTAACCAGCCCGGGTCAACACGGGATTAGCCCCTGTGCCACTGACGTGTGGACCCCACACGTCAGGTTTGACCCGAGCCAGCCCTGTTGACCTGCTGACGTCACTGTGACGTCAGGCTGACGCAGTAATTGAATTTCTGGATTTAAATTAAATCAGGAAATTCCAGAATATTAACTAAACTTCAAAAATTCATAACTTTTATTCTGTAACTCCAAATTGGACAAATTATATATGAAAAATGATCAGAAAAATCCAATCTATCCATCTGTACTATTTCCATGCATGATCAAACAAGTTAACTTGATGTTTTAAGCAGAACAAGAAAAGGAACTTTAAAAGGCCATATTTGAATTTGGAATTTGAATCTTTGATTCAAATTTGTTCAAACACTTCTGGCTTTAGTTGCATTAGCCCAACACAGTCATATTGACATGTTTCATGCATGCATCATATTGTTGCACATTGTTTGGTGATGTTTGTGTATCGATGTCCTTTGCGACAGGATCTGTTCCCGAGGAGTACCGTGATTACCCTAACGAAGAACCGTATCCGTGCATCGAACCATCAGGCAAGCAACCAACCATTTGATCATATCGATACAATCCCATGTTCTCGCTCCTGCTCTCTTTTACTGCATTAAGACCACGCGATTCAAACTGCTGTGTGCTACGGTAGTTGAACCCATTTCCTCTGCATGACCTGTCATTGCCATAGTAACTAGATGAAACCCACTAGCATGTGTAGGAGTTGATTGAGCCATGTGTATGTGTTGTTCCTACCTTGCTATGCCTGCTATGCTTAGAGTCGTGTCAGGTCTGGTTCATCTGGGTGATGGGCTAGAGTGAAATGATTATGTCGGTAATGAGAGTGGTGTGGTGAACACGATTTGGTAAAGGTATCGATGAGAGGCCATGTAGGAGTACATGGTGGGTTGTTTCATTGAAGCCGACCTTAAGCACTGAGATCTGTATGTGTGATTTAAGATACAGCTACTACCATGCATTGGGCCCTGAAATATGACCCCGCTCGACTTCTTATTCACCCTAGCTCTCTGTCCAGGAGTTGCAAGTAGTTTCTGGTGTTTGTAACCTACTGGAGGCCGTGGACAGCGCTGACCGAAGGGGTGGGCTGTGATGCGGTAGGTACGTGGCCGGGTGTACCGAATACCCGTTAGGTATCTCGGGAACCCTGTTCACATCGTTCGGGGCCGTATGGGAAACCTCGGCCGGACTCCCTGCGGATGGAACCTGAATAGGCGATAAACCTGGACTAGAGGCTTAAGTGTTTAGGTAGGTCGTGGTCTACACCCACGTTGGCTTTCGCTTGAAGTCTGCCGAGCACATGTCGTGTGCAGACGCTAAGTGGTGGAAACATGTATGAAGAAGTACACCCCTGCAGGGTTATCATGATCTATTCGAATAGCCGCGTCCGCGGTAAAGGACTACTTGGTTGCCTATACAGTTCATAGACAAGTAAATGGAAACTACTAAAAGCCTCAAGACAAGTGTGAGTACCGAGGATGGCTCTTCCGTAGGAAGACGGAGGTGGATCCTCGGTAGTGTATTGAAGTGGTGAGTAGTGGACTCGTGTGCGCAAAACATTTCAAGTTGGAGTATCGTAGGATAGTCTAGCCAAGAGTCAAAGCTGGCTTGCTGCAATAACTCCACCAACCATTCTTGATACTATGCATGTATGTAGGATCTGATGTAAGTCTTGCTGAGTACCTTTGTACTCATGTTGCTATAATTTACATTTCTTTACAGAAGACGCTGCAACCCCTTCTGATGGGTTCTATGTAGACGTTGACATCAACGAGTAGGCTAAAGACCCAGATGGTGACCCTGAGCTTGTGATGGACCACGTAGTATAGTTAGGCTTCCAAGCCTCTTTTATTTTATTAGTTGTCTGTACCCAGACAATGTACTTCCGCTGCTAGCTTGTATGACTGTATGACTTGTATGTTGGGTCGTGAGACCCGTACCTTTGTGAATGTTATGTATGGCTCCCTGAGCCTTAAATAAAGTACTTGTGTCATAGAGTCATGTTGTGATGCTTCGTTGTATTTGCACATATCGAGCATATTGTGTGTATGATTGAAATGCTTGGTATGTGTGGGATCTGACTATCTAGTTGTTTATCTTTAGTAGCCTCTCTTACCGGGAAATGTCTCCTAGTGTTACCGCTGAGCCATGGTAGCTTGCTACTGCTCTGGAACACTTAGGCTGGCCGGCATGTGTCCTTCTTCGTTCCTGTGTCTGTCCCTTCGGGGAAATGTCACGCTTTGAGTACCGGAGTCCTGTTAGCCCGCTACAGCCCGGTTTACCGGAGTCCTGCTAGCCCAGTGCTACAGCCCGGACCCACTTGCTGATGACCGACACGTTCGAAGCTGGGTCATGGATGCCTGACCCTGTAAGTCTGTGCCACTTTGGGTTTACGACTAGTCATGTCAGCCCGGGCTCTTTATCATATGGATGCTAGCGACACTATCATATACGTGAGCCAAAAGGCGCAAACGGTCCCGGGAAAAGGTAAGTCGACACCCGTGGGGATACCGTGCGTGAGGCCGCAAAGTGATATGAGGTGTTACCAGCTAGATCGATGTGACATCGAGTCGGGGTCCTGACACCACAGGTTCCCGAGTGGATATCATTGAGGATGAGTCGACCTTCTTCTGGTGTTATGCACTTCTGACCAACTCCAGTCGCGCTTTCTCTGTATAATTGTCCTTTGATTACGGTAAAGGCCTTAGATCGACGGATGATCTGTCGAGCCTCTTCCTCATCCTCCGGAAGCTCTTTTCTCAGGATATACGCGATATATGGAACTGTCCAGTCGGGAATGACCACCAAGACCTCCATGATCAAGTCGACCACCGCTGGGACTTCAACCTCAGTCGGATCTGTGGCACTCTTGGGCTGTGGAGCTTCTTCGATGAAAGGATCTTCTTTGACTGACAGAGTGTGTATATGCTCCAAGAACACACCACTCGGAATGGCTTCTCTCTTGGAACCTATCTTTGCTAGATCATCAGCTGCTTGATTTTTCAGTCGGGGTATATGATGGAGCTCCAACCCCTCGAACTTCTTTTCCAGCTTCCTCACTGCACTGCAGTATCCAGTCATGGCTGGGCTTCTCACGTCCCACTCCTTCATCACTTGGTTGACCACTAAATCCGAGTCGCCATAGACCATCAGGAGACGGACGCCGAGTGAAATGGCCATGCGCAATCCATATAAGAGGGCCTCATATTCTGCCTCATTGTTGGAGGAATCAAAGTGAATCTGGAGCACATATCTGAGCTTATCTCCTCTGGGGGAAACCAGGACAACCCCAGCACCGGAACCATTCAACATCTTAGAGCCATCAAAGAACATGGTCCAATGCTCCGAGTGAACTTCAGTCGGCTGCTGCTGTTCAATCCACTCGGCGAGGAAATCTGCTATTGCCTGGGACTTAATGGCTTTCTTTGCCTCAAACTTGATATCAAGGGGAAGAAGTTCAATCGCCCATTTGGCCACTCGACCAGTTGCATCTCTGTTGTGCAAAATCTCTGATAGTGGAGCGTCGCTGACGACTGTGATGGAATGATCAGAGAAGTAATGAGCAACCTTCTTTTTGGTCATGTATATTCCATACACAAGCTTCTGATAATGAGGATATCTCTGCTTGGATGGAGTCAAGACTTCAGACAAATAATACACTGGGCACTGAACTTTGAGAGCTTTTCCTTCTTCTTCCCGCTCGACCATAAGCACAGTACTGACGACTTGTCCTGTGGCTGCGATATAGAGCAACAGAGGCTCTTTGCTGATTGGAGCAGCAAGCACCGGCTGGGTGGAGAGCAGAGCTTTTAGCTCGGCAAACGCTGCATCATCTTCTAGAGTCCACTCGAACTTGTCTGCCTTCTTCATCAGTCGGTAAAGAGGCAATGCCTTTTCACCGAGTCGTGAGATGAATCGACTTAATGCGGCCAAGCATCCAGTAAGCTTCTGGACATCGTGCACTCGCACAGGGCATTTCATTCGGAGAATAGTGCTGATCTTCTCTGGATTAGCGTCGATTCCCCGTTCGGAAACGAGAAAACCGAGTAACTTGCCACCAGGAACTCCAAATGTGCACTTTGATGGATTGAGCTTGATATCATACCTTCTGAGGTTGGCAAAAGTTTCGGCGAGATCAGCGAGTAGGTCGGAACCTTTTCGTGACTTGACAACAATATCATCCATATATGCTTCCACATTCCGACTGATTTGAGTGAGTAGGCACTTATGAATCATTCGCATAAATGTGGCTCCGGCATTCTTGAGGCCGAATGGCATGGTGATATAGCAGAAGCACCCGAATGGAGTGATGAAAGCTGTTTTTACCTCGTCGGGTCCGTACAGACGGATCTGGTGGTACCCGGAGTAGGCGTCTAGAAAAGACAATCTCTCGCATCCCGCGGTCGAGTCAACAATTTGATCTATGCGAGGGAGAGGAAAATGATCTTTCGGGCAGGCCCGGTTGATGTGTTTGAAATCAATGCACATTCGAAGTGATTTGTCCTTCTTAGGAACCATGACGACATTAGCGAGCCACTCGGAGTGGTATATCTCTCGGATAAATCCTGCCGCCAACAGTCGAGCCACTTCCTCACCAATGGCTTTTCTCTTCTGGACGGCGGACCGCCGAAGATGCTCTTTGACTGGTTTTGCAGATGAGTCGACTCTTAGGCGATGCTCAGCCAGTCCCCTGGGAACACCTGGCATGTCAGCGGGCTTCCATGCAAAAATGTCCCAGTTCTCACGGAGGAACTGGATGAGCGCTTCTTCCTATTTTGGGTCGAGTGTTGTGGAGATGCGGGTCGGAGCTGCATCGGGGTCGGTCGGGTGAATGTGAACAGGCTTCGTCTCACCGGACGACTGAAATGCAGACTCTATGGCGGGTTTCTTGGATCGCAGCAAGTCACTCGGATCTGCGTTTTGCTTGTATTCCTCGAACTCGACCGCTGTCACCTGGGAATCGGCAATCTTTGAGCCCTTCTGAAAGCACTCTTCTGCCTTTTTCCGATCACCAGTGACAGTGATCACTCCTTTGGGGCCGGGCATCTTCAATTTGAGGTACATGTAACATGGTCGAGCCATGAACCGTGCGTAAGCTGGTCTCCCCAAAATGGCATGATATGCACTCTGAAAATCCACGACCTCAAATGTCAACTTTTCTTTGCGAAAATGTTTCGAATCACCAAACACCACGTCCAAAGCTATTTGGCCGAGTGACTCGGCTTTCTTCCCTGGTATAACTCCGTGAAAGCTCATGTTACTGGTGCTCAGTCGGGACATCGGAATGCCCATTCCTTTCAATGTGTCGGCATACAACAAATTCAGCCCGCTTCCACCGTCCATCAGCACTTTTGTTAGTCGAGTGCCTTCGACAACTGGATCGACCACCAAAGCTTGCCTCCCAGGGGTGGCAATATGAGTCGGGTGATCAGATTGGTCGAATGTGATGGGTATTTGGGACCATTTCAGATAATTTGCTTTTGCTGGGGCAACCATGTTCACCTCTCGGTTAATGACTTTCAATCGACTCTTGCTTTCCACATCTGCAAAGATCATCAGAGTGGAATTGATATGCGGGTATCCTTCCTCACTGTCCTCCTTGTCTTCGGCCTTGTCCGACTCCTTCTCCTTGTCCTTAGACTGTTTTCCCTGAAACTGCTGGATCAGGAGTCGACATTGGCGAGTGGTGTGCTTCGGGTAGATGATATTCTCCTCTTCGTCTTTCTTCGTGTGGATGTGACATGGCATATCCATTACGTCGTTCCCTTCTTTATCCTTTACCTTCTTAGGGTTCCAGGATCCTTTTGGTTTCCCCTTAAACTTTCCCTGAGTCACGGCCAAAGCCTCTCCAGGAGCTGCTGGTTCAGCCTTCCGCTTCTGTTTCCGACTGGTGTTTCCTTTTTCCGACTGACTCGGCTTGTGCTTGCCGCTTCGGAGTCAGTCTTCTTCTTCGCCGTTGGCGTACTTGGTAGCAATCTCCATCATCCGACTCAAGGTCATGTCACCGGTTTGACCAAACTTCAAACTCAGTTCTCTGTTCTTGACGCCATCTTTGAAGGCGCAGACTGCCTGATGATCAGACACATTCTCCACAGTGTGGTGCAAAGTCATCCATCTCTGAATATACTCTCTGAGAGTCTCATTGGTCTTCTGCACGCAGACTTGCAACTCCGTCAATCCAGCTGGTCGCTTGCAAGTTCCTTCAAACGTTCTGATGAACACTCGGGACAGATCTTCCCAAGTGTAAATGCTGCTAGGAGGTAATTGAGTCAACCATGCCCTGGCAGAACCTTCCAGCATGAGGGGCAAATGCTTCATGGCCACCTCATCATTCCCACCACCAATCTGAACTGCCACTCGGTAGTCCTCAAGCCAAGTTTCAGGCTTGGACTCACCAGTGAACTTGCTGACTCCTGTTGCCAACCTGAAATTGGGGGGAATAACTGCGGCTCTGATAGCTCTGCTGAAACATTCAGGACCAGAAACATGCACTCGACTGCTTGTGGGCGCATCTCTGTCGAGTCCACCTCGATGGGCTCTGTTCCGGTCGACCAAACCTTGCACGATAATGGATCGCGCGTCGAAGCCTGGTTCTCTGGGGTCGACTGGAACCCTTCGCCCTGTACTGAACTGACGCTTGTCATCTTGCTGCCGAGGAGCGTAAGACCCACCCCTCGGAGGGGAATTGGGCACTCGACGCCTATCATTTCGGTCGAGTCGGTCACCATAGTGGTCTCGCCGATTCTCGCGCCCTTCACGCCGCGGAGGCGATCTGGGGCTGTGAGCCGACTGAACCGTATTCGCAGTGACGGATCGACTATGAATTCTGTTGCACGACTGCGACACGGCTGAATTCTGATCTCCTGCTGCCCGGAGCAGATCCCTGATCTGCATCAAGCCTCTGCCAGCTTCCGACTGAGAAGGCTGGATAGACTCTGCTATACGGGTCGCAGCTGCTAAATTCTGGATTGGGGTTCGATATACCTGAGTCGGCGGGAAGAGTTGACGTCGACTGTTGTCGGGAACTCGTTGCCGCGCGCGCTCGTCGAGTGCTCGCTGAAGATTCTCCAGTCGAGTGCGTTCGGCCAAATTGGCCAAACGTGCCTCCTCCAAGGCGCGAGCCTCGGGGGTTTCTCCTGCGATGGGAGTACGCAGGGCATCCACGTTCCTGCAGCGAAGTTCCTCTCTTTGCAGAGAGTCGAGTGGCTCGGGCTGGTACTCTTCGTGGCCTCGTGCGGGGTCACCTCCGTCGCCTGCCCCACCATCACGGGCTAAGCCAGGGGGACTGCGGGGCCCGTCGACCATCAAGATTTCCGCCGCTGGATCACTGCTATCGCACTCGGATGCAGTCTCTACGGAGCCAGTCGACAGATCGAATAGGCCGTAGAGAGATTCGTCGGGCTCGATTGCCGCAACATGAGTGGTGGCCATCTGACGGGCCACCGCGTGTCTCACCCACCGCTGAAGCCTCGACAGGCCCGAGCGCTTGCGCTGGCAGGAGACCGGGAGGGTGGACGATGGGGGAGTCGACCGATACGGCGTCGACGGTTGCCGCAGCAGAACGCCGCGGACACATGCGTGAAAATGCGTCGCACCGCGGACGGGGAGCGCATCAACGTCGAGTGGAGCCTCCTGGAGCCAGGCGGAGTCGTCGGCGATGAAGGTGAGAGCACCGAGATGGATCTCTCGACCCTCGATCAAAACTCCAGCAGCCACCATCATGAAAGTACTCGGAAGAATCGCAACTTCTCCACAAAATTGCTAAAACACCGGCCCCACGGTGGGTGCCAACTGTCGTGGTTCTAAGCCTGACAGTAGAGTGGGGGGTAGGTATGGAGAGGCAAGGTCCTAGCTATGGAGAGGTTGTGAACACAAGGGATGTACGAGTTCAGGCCCTTCTCGGAAGAAGTAATAGCCCTACGTCTCGGAGCCCGGAGGCGGTCGAGTGGATTATGCGTATATGAGTTACAAGGTGCCGAACCCCTCTACCTGTGGAGGGGGGTGGCTTATATAGAGTGCGCCAGGACCCCAGCCAGCCCACGCAGGAGAGGGTTTAAGGTGAGTTAAGTCCGGGGCGTTACTGGTAACGCCCCACATAAAGTGTCTTTACTATCATAAAGTCTACTTAATTACAGGCCGTTGCAGTGCAGAGTGCCTCTTGACCTTCTGATGGTCAAGTGAGTCTTCGTGGTCGAGTCCTTCAAGTCAGTCGAGTGAGTCCCTCGTTGGTCGACTGGAAGGTGACCTCTTCTAAGGGTGTCCTTGGGCAAGGTACTTAGATCAGGTCCGTGACCCTACCCTAGGTACATGACCCCATCAGGAGGCGCACCAGCCACTAGGGGCTGGTTCCCTCCCCACTTCAGCCCTCGGGGCCCTCCGGGATAGGTGGCGCCACCCGGTGGACCCCCGGGACCCTTCCGGTGGTCCCGGTACAATACCGAATCACCCCAAAACTTTCCTGATGGCCGAAACCGCACTTCCTATATATATTCTTTACCTCCGGACCATTCCGAAACTCCTCGTGACGTCCGGGATCTCATCCGGGACTCCGAACAACTTTCGGTTTGCTACATACTCATATTCATACAACCCTAGCGTCACCGAACCTTAAGTGTGTAGACCCTACTATCAGTGTACTAGAGTAGGGGTACCCTATTACCCCAAACTCGTGCACGGGCAGTTGCAGCGCCCCGCGGCAAGGCTTGCCGGGTGACCGCCATGACCCTCCGTGGTTCCCTTGAAGACCATTCAAGAACAAAGTACTCAAACCAAGGCCCCGACAAGAGGAGCTTGCCGGGAAGGCCAACCAAGGCCCCGGCAAGAGGAGCTTGCTGGGAAGGCCAACCAAGGCCCTGGCAAGAGGATCTTGCCGGGAAGAGACAAGACCCCGGCAAGAGGAGTTTGCCGGGAAGACCACTCAAGGCATACCAAGAAAGCTTGCCGCGACGCGCCCTGCGTCCCGGCAAGATCCGGCGAGCGACAAGCTTCCGGACGCGACAAGACGACAGCCACGGCAAGGAGCTTGCCGCGGGAAACCCCCACTTCGTGCCCGCGCTCCAGCTCACCTGCTAACGTGTCGCTCTGGGACTCTCCCAAGCACACGTGGCGGGAGGCCGTGCAGCCAGGGGTACGTGGTGGCAAGCAGAGATGAAGAGAAGCCCATCATGGCAAACGGTGGCACTCCTAACGGTCACCCTTTGCACTGTTTAGGAGACTCAGACAGGCATTTAATGCCCTTGTCCCCTGCCGTCAGAGTTAGGTAGGGTGCACTGTATCCACAGTAGCGGTAGTTGCACCTACCGCATCCTTTTCCATTTTTACCCTTCTAGTCTATGTTGCCACCTGTGGGTGACCCCTTTAAAGTATAAAAGGAGGCCCTAGAGCAACGTAGAAGAGGGTCCGCGATTCGGAGGGTTCCGCGATTCGGGAGGTTCCGCGATTCAGGAGTTCAGAGGAACACTCTCACACTCAGTCTGGCAGCGTCCATCGCTCCTGAGCAAGAATCCAACATACACAAACAAGCAGCAGTAGGGTTTTACGCATCCGTGCGGCCCGAAGCTGGGTAAAAATTGCCCCGCGTGCACTGCCTCGATCCGCTCTTTGTGCGCTCTCCGCCCCCCACCGAACCAAAAGGGGCCCTGTCCCCATAGGTGTTGGCAGGACTTGAAGAAGTACCTGACCTCCACTCCAATACTTGTCGCACCTAAGCCACAAGAAAAGTTGCTGCTGTACCTAGCGGCAACCAATCGAGTGGTTAGTGCTGTGTTAGTAGCGGAGAGGGAGGCATACGATGAACCAGCAACCGCAGCAAGTAAATCCAGCGACAAGCAGGGGGCTTCTCCGACAGGCTCCGGTCTGGCAAGCTCTGGTCCGGCAAGCTCTGGTCCCGACAAAGATGGATCTGCGCAGATATGCAAGGACGTGCAGAAGAAGATGGTGCAGTGCCCAGTTTACTTTGTCAGCTCCCTTCTCCAGGGGGCTAGGTCGAGGTACTCTGGTGTGCAAAAGTTGCTTTTCGGCCTTCTCATGGCCTCGAGAAAGCTGCGCCATTACTTCTAGGCACACGAGATCACAGTTGTCACTCGCTTTCCGCTGAAGAGGATACTGCAGAATCCAGAAGCAACAGGCATGATTGTCGAGTGGGCTTTGGAACTGTCAAGCTTTGGCCTCAAGTTTGAGAGCACTGCAACAATCCAAAGCAGGGCATTGGCAGAGTTCATAGCAGAGTGGACGCCAACTCCAGATGAAGAAATTCCAGAGACGAGCATCCCCGTCAAGGAGACAAGCAAAGAGTGGCTGATGTACTTTGATGGTGCCTTCTCGTTGCAAGGCGCCGGTGCTGGCGTGCTGCTTATCGCACCAACATGAGAGCACCTCAAGTACATAGTCCAGATGCACTTTCCCAAAGAGCAAGCAACCAACAATACTGCAGAGTATGAAGGATTGCTTGCCGGTCTCAGAATCGCAGCCGACCTTGGGATCAAGAGGCTCATTGTCAGGGGTGATTCACAGCTTGTCGTCCGCCAAGTGAACAAGAACTACCAGAGCCCGTTGATGGAAGCATATGTTGATGAAGTGAGGAAGCTAGAAGAGCGCTTTGACGGCCTACAAATGGAGCATATCCCAAGAGCTCAGAATGACATTGCTGATGGCCTGTCGAAATGCGCTGCACTAAAGTTGCATGTGGAACCAGGGATCTTTGTGCTCAAGCTGACTCAACCATCCGTAACACCATCAACTGGGCAGAATAAGAAGAGGAAGTTGGTTTCTGGCGACTACTTTCCGGCAGAGCTTCCCGAAGCCGCCGCCAAGAAAGTCCCCAACATCAACACCAAGGATGCTGAGGGGCAGTCTGCTCCAGCAAACCTCATGGTTTGTTCCATCGAAGCAAACGCTCCCGGCAAGTTCTGCTCCGGCAAGCTTGCCAGGGAATATCGCGCTCCGGCAGTACCGCAGGTTCTTGCCGTAGAAGCGGATGTTCCCGCAGCAACAGATATGCCTTTAGTCCTTGTTATCGAGCCGCAAGCTCCAGCATGGGCGCAACCGATTGTCCGTTTCCTTCAGACAGGAGAGCTTCCCGAAGAGCAAGAAGAAGCTGAAAAAGTAGCCCGGCAGTCAAGTATGTACAAGTTTGTCGACAGCACACTGTACAGAATAAGAGTCAACAGTGTGAAATTGAAGTGCATTCGCCGGGAAGATGGACAACAACTGTTGGCAGAGATACATGGAGGCATATGTGGTCACCACATTGGCGCAAGAGCACTTGTCGGCAAAGCAGTCCGACAAGGCTTCTTCTGGCCGACAGCCCTCCAGGATGCAACTGCACAAGTAACCAAGTGTGAAGCGTGCCAGTTCCATTCCAAACAGATACACCAACCAGCTCAAGCTCTCCAGACGATCCCTTTATCCTGGCCATTTTCGGTCTGGGGGCGCGACATCCTCGGCCCCTTCCCCCGAGCTGTCGGGGGCTTTGAGTTCTTGTACGTTGCAATCGACAAGTTCACAAAGTGGCCGGAAGTGGAACCAGTGAGGAAGGTGACAGCACAGTCAGCAGTCAAGTTCTTCAGGTCGATTGTTTGCCGTTTCGGGATCCCGAACAGGATCATCACTGATAACGGCACGCCGTTTACGAGCCGCACCTTCATGCAGTACGTCCAAGATCTTGGCGCCAAGGTCTGCTTCGCTTCTGTTGCTCATCCGAGAAGCAACGGTCAAGCGGAGAGGGCAAATGCTGAAGTGCTGCGAGGCCTCAAGACCAGAACTTTCAATAGGCTGCACAAGTGCGGAAGAAACTGGATCGAGGAGCTGCCGGTGGTTCTTTGGTCGATCAGGACGACGCCAAATCGAGCCACTGGCCAGACACCCTTTGCTCTAGTCTATGGAGCGGAGGCAATTCTCCCCACGGAAGTCGTATACGGGTCACCTCGAGTGCTCGCTTATGATGAGCTCGAGCAAGAGCAGCTGCGGCAAGATGACGCGCTGCTCCTTGAGGAAGACCGTCTCCAGGCTGTTGTGCGAGCCGCTCGTTACCAGCAAGCTCTGCGCCGCTACCATAGCCGCAGAGTCAATGCCAGGAGTTTCGAGGAAGGCGACCTTGTTCTTCGGCGCGTTCAGTCGGCCAAGAATTCCAACAAGTTGACGCCGAGGTGGGAAGGCCCTTATCGGGTGAAACGAGTCACTAGGCCCAGCACTGTCCGCCTTAAGACCGAAGATGGCATTACGGTGAGCAACTCCTGGAACATCGAGCATCTTCGTAAGTTTTACCCGTAAGGCGCGGTTGTCGGGCCCCGTCCGGCAACCACCTTTCTGTACAAGTCTTGCCGCTGTTGCATGTAATCCTTTGTACAGAGCCGGGTGCAGACCCCGTGCACTAGTAAAGTTCATGTGCCCCGCACATCTTGTCAGTTTCCTTATGCTATAATCCTTTTTCGCATATATTATCTGACACTTTGTGCAGCACCAGACCCCGGTAAGCGATAACGAGCCCAAGACTCCATGTCATTACTTTATTTCTCTGTCTCTTGCTCGAAAGAAGGAAGGTTCCCTCACCCACAGGGTTTACCGGGGGGGGGGGGGAAGGAGAAGATAATGGTGTGTGGGCCAGGCCGTTCAAAAAAAAGAAGAAAGAAGTTTCTCCTTGCCGGGAAGCAGACGACAGAAAAGCTAAGTTGCTAAAGCTTGAGCAATCCGTTTTTGAGTTATTTTCCTTGAACGACCGTGCTTTGTATGGAAAACCTGTGCGCGGAGGAACCAATTCACAGCTAGCTGCGCCCTTACTTCGTTTCGAGTCAGCTCAACAACTTAAGTGAGCTGCTAGCGCCCTTACTTTGCTTCGAGTCCGCTCAGCAACTTAAGTGAGCCGCTAGCGCCCTTACTTTGTTTCGAGTCCGCTCAACAACTTAAGCGAGCTGCAACTAGTTGCGACAAGGTTGCTTGTCGGTAGCGACCCCGCCAGCAGGCTGCTGAAGTTCCGCACTCGGCGCTCGCGGCAACGGTGCCTGCACCGGCAAGTTTCCCTAGAAAGCGTAGGGCAGGACCATACAAAGCCAAGAGTCAAGTAAAGGAAGTAACACAGCTATTTGTTGCCTAAGATAGAGTTATATTACAAAAATAACTTGTCGCGCCTCTAATAAAGTGTTCCCATGACATGACTGGCAGCGACAAGAAAAGAAGAAAACGGACGGCCTAATCTACGCGACCGCCGTCAACCCTTTTGACCTCGTTCACCCTATCGACGATGGGTGCGACGAGGGCCTTAAGTGCGCCAAGATCAGCGTCCGCCGACAGCTTCCTAAGGACATCTGTGTGGTTAAGGCCCGGATTGCGGAAGGCCACCTTCACCAGCACCTTCTCCAGAACTCTGGCACAAATCGAGCGTGACATGTCGGCCAACTGCTTTGGGATCCGTTCCCGGAGTTGCTGGAGCGCTGCCGCCACGCCTTTGAAGAACAGAGTGAGCTTGGCGCTGGGTTGGAGGTTCTCGTCGGAGGAGTACCCGAAGCCTTCCACCCCCAATTGCACCAGCTCCTCTTTGATGGCTGCAGCAATGTCCACGAGGCCCTCCGTCCAGAGCTCCACAGTATCTCTGAGAAGATTCTGGGTTTCGGCGGCCCTCGCCAGCAGCGCCTCGTTGGCTTTGATGTCCTTCTTCAGGTCTGCCTCCTGTTTCCTGGCGCTGTCCAACGTCTCCGTCAAGGTGGCCAGCTTCAGCGTCAGATCGGCGTTGGAATCCTTGGCGGCGCTCAATTCCTTGCCCCTCTCGGCGAGTCGGCCCTGCAGCTCACCATGGGCAAGGGCGTCCTTCTCGCGCTCTAGCTTGAGGGCGGTAAGCTCTTCGCCACCAACCTTCAGATCAGTTTCTAACTGCGCCACCTTTGCCTCCAATTCTTTCTTGGCGGCCTCGGCGGCCGCAGCCGTATCCTTTGCCTCTTGGAGCGTCCCGCCAAGTGCCCGTTCGCGCGCGGCAAGCTCCTCCTCGTGGCTGTCGAGGTTCACTTTCCGCTGAGTTAGCTCGCCTTCTCGCACGTACAGCTTCTCGCCGGTGAGCCGCTGCTGCTCTTCAGCTTCGGCCTTTTCGAGGAGGAAGGCCTTCCGTTCCTCGGCAAGCTGCTCCCGCTCCTCCGCCAAGGCCCGGAGAGTTTCTTGACGAAGACCCTGGAGCTCCTCCGCATGCTTCTCTATGTCCATGCCCGCCCTCGCGACAAGCGCTTCCCGGGACTCCAACTTAACCTGGAGGGTGCGGTAGAGCGCCATCAGCCTCCGTAGCAACCGCTCCTCCTCAGGCTCGCCGCTGCTGCTTCTCGGCGAGTCGATGATCGACAACCCGGCGGAGGCAAGCACCTCCCCATCCAGAGCTTCTCCTTCCACCGGCGCCCTAGAGCTCGACGTCCAAGGGAGCTTGATGAAGATGCCCTCGCCAGCCTTCAGATAGGCGCCGGACTGGGGCTCCTCAGAGCTTGACGCTGCGGCAGCGGCGGAGGGATCGGCGGTCGGTGTAGCGCCCGACGCTCCTGCGGCCTCAGGGCCGTCAGTGCGATCGCCAGATCCCTCGCCAGCTTCTTGGGCAGCAGTCTTGGCGGCCTCTTCGCCGGCGGGCACGTTAGCGCCGGCTCCTTCTTCGTTGGCCGCGGCATCATCAGTATGGTCGCGTGCGTCTTCTTCGCCGCCCGCCTCGGTCTCCATCGGATCCGTGGAGGGCGGGTCTGACGACCAAAGAAGAAGGAGAAATCAAACAAGTGTACGAGAAGAGAAATTAGCAGAAGACTACAAGGAAAGTTTCGGGCAAAAAGGGCTACCTGTGCTAGGATCTGCCGTCGTGACCTCCATCGCCGGTGGATCGTTAGCGCTGTCCCTTGCCGGAGACTCCTCCCTTGCCGGAGGCTCCTCCCTTACCGGAGGACGCTCCCTTGCCGGGGAGTCCGCCCTTGGCGGCGTAGTCGAAGCAGACGATGAGTCGGAGGAGATCACCACGCCCTCCTGATCAAGCTGTTCTGCTCCTGCACAAACAAACCAACGATCAGATGTCAATAAAGGAAAAAGGCAACCACGCACACCCAGGAGCAGAAAGTAAATCATATGCTTACGCTGGGGGCTGCGCTGGGGGCTGCTCTGCGAAGTGACGGCCGGGTCCGGCAAGGTGGTCTCGGGCGCGCGTCCTGTCGTCGCAGTGGGCTCGTCCTTGATGACCACCACCTGAGCCTTGGGCCTCTTCGCCGCCCTCTGGGCCAGAGTCCTGAAAAGGAGAGCCCAGGGTGAATCAGATTCGATGCAAGACAAGATCAACAAGTTGAAGAACTACAAGAACAAGCAAGGGAATCTTACTCCTCTTCCTCTTCCTCGTCGGAGCTGAGCGCGGAGAGGTTGAAGTCCGGCCCACCTCCGGCGCGACGAGGTGGAGGGGTGGGATCCCTTGGCCGCTTGGCAGGAACTGCGGCACCAGCCCGAGACGACCCCGCCCCAGTTGCCACTGCGGTGGGAGGCACACCCGCGGTGACCGTACTTGCCGCGGTGGAGCGCGTCGTGCGGCGCTGTGGCTGTTGACCAGCTTGCCGCCCTGCTGCCTCCCCGATCCTGTTGAGGCGCCTTCTTGGCTGCATTGGGGGCTGCGTTCCGGGTCCTGCTCCCGGCAAGCTCCCCGGAGGTGGCGGGCCGCTCGTACCCTCGGCGGGCTCGTTCGACTCGGTGTCGGGCGTGGCGAGCTCTTCTTCCTCTTCGGGCTGCTCTCGTTCGGCAATGCTCATCGCCAACGCCGCGTCCGCTTCCTCCACGGTGAACCCGAATTCACCTGCGGCCGCAGCTGCCGCCGCCTCTTCCGCCCTGGTGGCGATGCGCTCCATCTCTTGCTCAGTGGTGTCGCGGGTGAGGAGTTTCTTCTCGTCAACATTGACCGCCACCTCCACTAGGCTGTCGAAGAACTGCTGCACGGCATCGCCGACGGGCTCTTGCCAAGTTGGAGCAATCCCGTGTGAGTCACACAACGGCATCATTGTGCAGATGCGGTCGCGCGAGGAGTTGTTGCACAAAGGAACGACGCCTGCCGGCAACCTGAACCACTCGGGATGCTGTGGGTCATGCTTGAATATCTCCTTAAGCATCCCGTCCAACTCTATAACGGTGAAATTGAAGTTGAGGCCTGGGCGCAACCTCATTATATCTGCCAGACCTCCAAATTCCCAGGCAGGTCTCCCCCTCTCCTACAGAGGGGCGATGCGCCGGCGAAGGAAATCCGCGCCGACAGCTCCTACAGTCAGCCCGGCAAGCCTGAGACGCAAGATCCGAGTGGTGGCGATCGTCAGCTTGTCGTCGTCCGCGGACAGAGCGCTCCAGTCATTGCCACGCACTACTGGGGCTTGGCGCAAGGCGGTGAACGACTGCGGGCTCTATTCTACAACCCAGCACCAGTCAGCTCTCCACTCGTCCCACTTGCTGCGGAGCTCCCCCTCCAGATAGGTCTCCTTCTTGCCGGCCCGCGAGATCCAGGCGATCCCGCCGGCAAGAGGTTCCCCTCTCTCAACACGAGGCATAAAGAAATGGCGGAAGAGAGCTACGTTGGGGTGGACTCCGACAAAGTTTTCGCATAGATGGGCGAAAACTGCCATGGTCAGAACGGCGTTGGGGGTAAAATCAAGGAGGTGGAGCCCATAGGTGTTCATGATATCACAGAAGAAATCAGAGAATGGAGGGCAGAGCCCACAGTAGAAGAACACGGCGAAGAAAGGATATCCGTTAGCTAGAGCTGCTTGCGAGGCGACGGCGGAGAGTACCTTTGTGCGCGGATGCGCCCGCGTCTCCGTCGACCAGAAGAGATAGTACCACTCCCTCAGCTCCTCCGCAGAGAGCTCGGGGGGGGGAAAGTGGCCCGCTCCTTCCGCAGTGCCTCAAGCCACTGTGCTTCGGTCGGCTTCACAGCCTTCGCGGTCGCGGCCTTCGCGGCCTTCCCCTTCCCAGGCTTCGGAGGCATGGCGGAGGCGGTGGGGGAGATCGACGGCGCTGGTGGCGGCGGCGACGGGAGCGGAGCGCTGCTCTCTTTCGACTTTAGAAGCGGAAGAGGGCGGCGGAGGTTTCTGAGATTGCAACAGCAGTTGGCGAAGATGGAGGAAATGCCCCTGTTCCCCCTGCTTATAAAGAGGGACGGGGCGGACGTTTCGGCTTAGCCCCTCGCACGCCCCCCACGATCTCTCCCACGACGCCGCGTCTGACGCGTGCCGTTCTGGGCGTGCGCGGTGAGAGCGGAGTTAGATTCGGCGTGACCTAGGCCGCGCGTGCCCGTGCACTGTTTTGGGCCTGGCCCAACAGCGCTCGGCACCGTGTATGGCCCAGGCCCAGGGGCTCCTGTCGGTGTACTAGAGTAGGGGTACCCTATTACCCCGAACTCGTGCACGGGCAGTTGCAGCGCCCCGCGGCAAGGCTTGCCGGGTGACCGCCAGGACCCTCCGTGGTTCCCTTGAAGACCATTCAAGAACAAAGTGCTCAAACCAAGGCCTCGGCAAGAGGAGCTTGCCAGGAAGGCCAACCAAGGCCCCGGCAAGAGGAGCTTGCTAGGAAGGCCAACCAAGGCCCTGGCAAGAGGATCTTGCCGGGAAGAGACAAGACCCCGGCAAGAGGAGCTTGCCGGGAAGACCACTCAAGGCATACCAAGAAAGCTTGCCGCGACGCGCCCTGCGTCCCGGCAAGATCCGGCGAGCGACAAGCTTCCGGACGTGACAAGACGACAGCCATGGCAAGGAGCTTGCCGCGGGAAACCCCCACTTCGTGCCCGCGCTCCAGCTCACCTGCAAACGTGTCGCTCTGGGACTCTCCCAAGCACACGTGGCGGGAGGCCGTGCTGCCAGGTGTACGTGGTGGCAAGCAGAGATGAAGAGAAGCCCATCGTGGCAAACGGTGGCACTCCTAACGGTCACCCTTTGCACTGTTTAGGAGACTCAGACAGGCATTTAATGCCCTTGTCCCCTGCCGTCAGAGTTAGGTAGGGTGCACTGTATCCACAGTAGCGGTAGTTGCACCTACCGCATCCTTTTCCATTTTTACCCTTCTAGTCTACGTTGCCACCTGTGGGTGACCCCTTTAATGTATAAAAGGAGGCCCTAGCGCAACGTAGAAGAGGGTCCGCGATTCGGAGGGTTCCGCGATTCGGGAGGTTCCGCGATTCAGGAGTTCAGAGGAACACTCTCACGCTCAGTCTGGCAGCGTCCATCGCTCCTGAGCAAGAATCCAATATACACAAACAAGCAGCAGTAGGGTGTTACGCATCCGCGCGGCCCAAAGCTGGGTAAAAATCGCCCCGCATGCACTGCCTCGATCCGCTCTTTGTGCGCTCTCCGCCCCCCACCGAACCGAAAGGGGCCCTGTCCCCATAGGTGTTGGCGGGAATCAGCATCGCCCCCGACACCTATGGGTTCGGGAGACATGCAGACATGACCGAGACGGCTCTCCGGTCAATAACCAACAGCGGGATCTGGATACCCATGTTGGCTCCCACATACTCCTCAATGATCTCATCGGATGAACCACGATGTCGAGGATTTAAGCAACCCCGTATACAATTCCCTTTGTCAGACGGTATATTACTTGCCTGAGATTTGATCGTCGGTATCCCAATACCTTGTTCAATCTCGTTGCTGGCAAGTCACTTTACTCGTACCGTAATGCATGATCCCGTGACCATACACTTGGTCACTTTGATCTCATTATGATGATGCACTACCGAGTGGGCCCAGTGATACCTCCCCATCATAGGGAGTGACAAATCCCAGTCTCGATCCATGTCAACCCAATAGACACTTTCAGAGATACCTGTAGTGCACCTTTATAGTCACCCAGTTACGTTGTGACGTTTGGTACACCGAAAGCACTCCTACGGTATCCGGGAGTTACACGATCTCATGGTCTAAGGAAAGATACTTGACATTGGAAAGCTCTAGCAAACGAACTACACGATCTTTGTGCTATGCTTAGGATTGGGTCTTGTCCATCACATCATTCTCCTAATGATGTGATCCCATTATTAATGACATCCAATGTCCATAGTCAGGAAACCATGACTATCTGTTGATTAACGAGTTAGTCAACTAGAGGCTCACTAGGGACATGTTGTGGTCTTAGTATTCACACGTGTATTACGATTTCCGGATAATACAATTATAGCATGAATAAAAGACAAATATCATGAACAAGGAAATATAATAATAATCATTTTATTATTGCCTCTAGGGCATATTTCCAATAGTACGCACACAAATTCCTTGGCTCTTTGCCCGTAACTCCCTTACGCACCACTATGTCATCTCGGAGCTCTTCCCCCCCTCTCTCATACTCTCCGTCCACTTGGGTCACACATACACATGCATATCTCACTCGCACTCGATAGGCCCATCTAAAACTCTATCTCTCTCCCTCGTTCTCTCTCCATCTCACAAGCACACACAAACACACAATCTCATGCCCAGCTAGCCAAGTATGATGGTCTCTCACTCAATTGTAGGCACACGCAGTCCCCCCTATATGTATATGACTAGCTAATCTTAGTCTCCATCAAAAACATGTGCGTGGTCTATCTCGATTTCTCTCGGGGCGTCTTTCTATCGTGCACGCACTCCCTTGATCTCCCACCCATATAGTCCCCTCACGATCTCGAGGGGATCTCTCTATCACAAACACACCCTCTGTCCCTCCCCATGCGTCCATGCCATCCATGTGTCCCTCTCGACCTTTTTTTCCTTGTTGGCCAGACCTCTGTTGGACATGTGCTACAGGGGTGTCTCTCTCCGTTGCAAACAATCACACACTAGTTATCTTCGTGTATGTCCTCGCCTCGCTTTTCCATCTCGAAGATGCATGTGTGATATGTTCGCATAAGAAATGAAAAACCACACACTCTCTCTAATTTATCGCTTGTTGTCACTTTCTCTTTCACACACATACTCTTTTTGCACACTTACTCATTCTCCTTCACACGCACTTGATCTGTCTCGACTGAGGCACTCTCCTCCGTCCATAGCATATAGATTTATTGAAAAGTCAAACATCACAAAGTTTGACCATGTATGTGGAGAAAAACAATTACATCTAGTACGGCAAACATATACCATTAGATTCACCATGAGATGTAGTTTTGTATGATGTATCTTTGGTATTATAGATATAAATAACATTTGCATAAACCTGATCAAAGTTTCCAAAGTTTGACTTCTAAAAAATTTACATGCACTGCATTATCGAGCGGATGGAATATCTCTTTCCCCTTCTCAGCTATCTGACGCACCACTCAGCCTTATCAGGGCTCTTTAATCTCTCTCAAACTTGAATGGTCAGTTTGGTTCGTGACCTGACCCTCATGCCTTGATGGCCGGTACTGCCTTGTGTGGACGTGAGATGTAAAATATTTCTACCTGGCCATACTTGTGTGGTGCTGAAGCGTTTTGTTCATGCCTGGGCAAGCCAAAGCATCAACGTCCCATCAATCAATCCATGCATCAATCATTTAATGCTAATATCCATCAATGTTGTTGTTAGCCTCGTGGCCGCACGACCAGGCATGGCCAGGCGTTCGAAATCGGTTGCTTGGGCCAGGCTACTTGCAGTGTCTGGAGTTCAGCTAGGCTAATTAAAGTGCAAGGGAACCTAGCCCAGGCGGGCTTTCTTTTTCACAGGGTAGCAACCAAACAAGCGTGCATGAAATCCAGCCACAACCCCAGGCCACGCAAAAGATGCTCACGACGCAAGCCAAACTGGCATTATATCTCCCTGGTTCACACATACACATGTCTCGCTCGCGCTATACATATAGACCCATCCAACACTCTCCGCCCTTGTTCTCTCTCCATGTGACACACACCCCCTAAGTACAATAATCCCTCACTCCATCATAGGCTCTCTTTGGATCCATGGGTTAGAGTTAGTTTGGGTTAGTTTGGAGCCAACTAACCCAAAAAGATCCAAACAGGAGGGTTAGTTTAGGTTAGATGCATCTAACCCATCCAAAAAAACTAACCCATCCAAGAGGTGCTTATTTGGGTTAGTTCTTCTCGGGACCACTAATAAACATTTTTTTTCTCTCGCTCTCCCCGCAGTAGATCCCTCCCCACTTCCTCGAAGCTTCTCGTCCTCTCCCTCCCTCCCTCTCGCACCGCCCGTGAAGGTGCCTCGCCGTATCCGCGCTCCATCTAACCCTGCCATCCAAACACCTCTTTACTTAGAGTTAGTTCAGGGTTAGTTCAGGGTATGAATCTAACTCTAACTTCTTACTGAGTTAGAGTATCCAAACAGGGCCATAGGCGCAAGCACTCCCCCCCTCCTAAGTATGCTTATCTCTTACTAGCCATTAGGAACACACGTATTGTCTCCTTCCATCCATACGTCTATCTCGATATCTCTCGGGGCATCTTCTATCGCGCACACACCTTGTCACTCGATCTCCCACCCATGTAGTCCCATCACGATCTCCAGGGGATCTCTCTATGACAAACATACACTCTCTCCTCCCCATGTCTGTATTTTCTCTTTACGTCTCTCTCGACCTCTCTCCCTTGTTTGTTAGACCCCTCTTGGCCACGTGCTAGGGGTCTTCCTCTCTCGGTTCCAAACAACCACACACTATCTCCTCACCTTGCCTCCGTTGTCGAAGATGCATGTGTGATATGTTTGCATAAGACACACACGCTTTTTCTCTACTTTTATCGTGTGTTGTCCATGTCTCTTTCACACATGCACACACACTTTTTCACTCTCTCTCTCTCTATCTCTCTAGGGACTCTATCACGTCCATAAGCATACGGATGTTTTGAAAAGTCAAACCTCAGAAAAGTTTGACCAGGTATATGTGGAGAAAAACATTTACATCTGGAACGATCATTAGATTCATCACCACATGTACTTACTTCATACTATCATTTATATTTGGTATTGTAGATATAAGTAATTTATTTATAAACTTGGTCAAAGTTTCAAAAGTTTGACTTAAAAAAATGTTGTAACTACATAATCGAATGGATGGAGTAGCTCTTTCTCTCTCTCCGCTATCTCTCACGGGCCTCCCCTCTCACTCGAACTCTCTATACCGACGGATCATACGCTCACTATGTCAGCGTATAGCTCCGTATATTGTTTAGTTGACCGGTCAACCAATCCACATGCTGCGTTGTCAGCTCATGTTCTGTATCTTGGCGTGCTTGCCCATGTGGCAGTGGGTGAAAATAAGTAAACTAGAGGCCCATCTGACACGCGGTGAAGTAGACAAAGTTGAAACCACTCGGGGTAGCACCCCGCATGCTAGTAAATTGAGGGCGCATTGAGGACAAACTCCTTGCGCGTGAAGGACGCACTCGCGCACAATTCACCACTGCGCGGCGGCATGCACAGAAGGACGCACTCGCGCACACCCAACACACAACACACACCAGCACACGTGTACACCGGCGTCGCCGCCGGTTAAGTTGGACGGCGAGGCAGCCAACAAGCGGAGGCGGCTCAAGCCAAAACCGCATCTGGCAAGCTAGGACTTCATCAGCAGCCTCCCCGACGACATGCTGCTCATCATCATTGGCCTCTTCCCCACCAAATCTACCGTGCGTACCGCCCTGCTCTCCCGGCGGTGGCGCCCCCTCTGGCCGCAGTCTCCAAGATCCTTTCATCGCACCCTGGGCCAGCCAGACGCCTTGACATCCGCATGTTCAGTACCAACTGCAAGGTCCAACCCAAGTTCGATGAGTGGTTCTTATCCGCCGTCGTAGATCACCTTGAGGAGCTCAGCTTTGAAGGTGGACGATGTCACTCTCTACCGCCGTCCGCGCTCCGCCTCACGCCAATGCTGCGCCGCGCCAGCTTCAGCTCCTGCTATCTTCCCCAGATTAATGTCGCGCCCTCCCTTCTTCTCCCTCAACTCAAGCAGCTCGACCTCTTCGACGTTGTCATCTCGAAGAAGGCTATTGAGCACCTGCTCTGCAGCTGTACTGCGCTCGAGTACCTTCGTCTTGAGAAGATCCACGGGTTCATTAGCCTCCACATCGCCTCGACGAATCTCCGATGGATTTATGTGTCTTGCTGGCCCTGCAACAAGACATCAATTTGGAAGAGATCATTCCAGCTGTTCCACGTTATGGTCATTGAGAATGCGCCTTTCCTTGAGAGATTGCTTGTATCGGATCTAGAAGATCCAACAAAAATCAGGGTCATTGACGCGCCGAAATTGATAGCGTTGGTGTACTCATCTGCCAAATTCACCGAACTTTTTATTGGGTCTGTAATCGTTCAGGTATAGCACTCATCTTCTTCTCCTTCTTCTTGAAGTTCACATTTTTAAATTTCTTCTTGACGTATTTACGACCGTCTTCCAGAAAATGATTCCCACAAGCTTGACTCAGTCCATGCGCACAGTGAAGATCTTAGCACTAAAATCTATCGGCCCCAATCTGGATCAAGTTGTTGGATTCCTTACATGCTTTCCGTGCACGAAGAAGCTACTCATCGAGGTGAAACTTCTTTCCTGTAAGAAAACGGTAATCACAACATAGCTCAATTTTTTTGTAATTTTCCCAAATTATGATGACAAGTGTATTGTTCAAAACTGCATCTATGCACTGCACCGAAAGAAATCTTTTTAGTATTTTTTCTCACGTGATCACCTGCATCATTTTTATGATGTACTACTACTATAGTAGCCTAGCCTAGTCATAGTGGAAAGTAACTTAGACTACTCCAGTAACGCTATGGTTACCCTAAGAGCAAGTACTACCTCCGTCCTGGTTTACTCTTCCTATTTTGTAGTATCAAAATTTGACCATAGATTTAACTGACAAAATGTTAATGCATGTCACTAAGAACTATATCGTTGGATTCATATTTGAACATAATTTCAAATGGTGTAATTTTTAGTGACATGCATTAGCATTTTCTTAGGTAAATCTATGGTCAAAATTTTATACTAAATACGAGGTAGTATTCCTCCGTCCCAAAATTCTTGTCTTACATTTGTTTAGATACAGATGTATCTAACACTAAAATGTAACTAGATACATCCGTATTTAGATAAATTTAAGACAAGAATTTTGGGACGGAGGGAGTACAAAAGTGGGCTATGTAAGCCAAAACATGTGCCCCTCCATTGCTCACCTGGTGCCCCAATCTGGATCACCTACTTTGCTCCGGTGCCAAACTAACTCACGCAATGAAAAAACACTGCGTGGGAGAGAGAGGACTGAGGCAATAAAAAACACTTGTTTGGGAGAGTGAGAGGCTGGTGTAGTTGGTTTGATTGATTTGTTTATACATGTGGGTCTATGTGCACAGCGGTGCCAACTCTCTCACATCGCGAGAGCGATGCCAAAATCTTTTGATTTGACATTGATGCGTATTATATGGCATACTTTTGTGAAATATGGCATCAGCCACATAGTGGAAGGAAGCAAATGCCCAAGCTCTTCATGTGATCCTAGTTAAATGAGAGGAAACAGAAAGAGAGAGAGAGAGAGAGAGAGAGAGAGAAAGAGAGTGAAAATATCACTAGCCAGCCAACCCTATCATATGAGCGAATGATATTGCTACCTCTTGTTGACACGACAATCTTATGCAACAGCTGCTCTAATATGTTCTCTTCTTTTGCAGATAAAAAAAGTCCCGAAAGTGAAAAATGTGCTGCACTATAACAATCTCATCGAATGCCTTGATCTCCATCTTACAAAAATTGATTTGATTAACTACCGAGGCAGCACATCTGAGATTAAATTGGCCAGGTTCTTTGTTCTGGAGGAAAGTGTGCTCAAGGTAATGAGGTTTGGCATTCTCTGGCGCAACAATGAATGGCGTGCTGATCACCGCAAGCTTCTAAGCCTAAATGACAAAGTCTCCGCATAAGCTGAATTTCTTTTTGAAACATCAAGTGGCCAGAGACTCGGAAACTTATTTGCCCATTAGTAACTTGTCAGGGCGGTGGATTTTAGTTTGTATGATAATGCTGCATCCACCTAAAGTAATGAAAGTTCTTACGTAAACTTCCTAGTAATTCCCTCTTCCTAGGCGCAGCATTACTCCTAACATTTGTAATATCAGTTTGAAAATTGTAATATTGCCGTGTCCTATTCCTGCGTTTTCAAAATCATGCGAATCGAACAGGTCCTGAGGTGGTGATGATGTTTTGCCTCCCATCTTTCACCAATAGCCGTCGGATCTAGATCTTACGCATACAAACAAAGCTTCTTCATTTTCGCAAAAAGATGTCCGTACTTGTTCGCTATTTACAAACAACTCCTTGTCTCTCACAATCAGCCTTATCTCCTCCCCACCACATCTAGAAGGCGGTGGAAAAATCTGGCGTGATGGCCACTGCCGGAGCCGTCCACCCCCAATCTTGGTGTTCCGTGCAATGCACGGGCATCTACGCATGGGAAATTATGTCCAACAGGGCTAGTTGTAAGCAGGCTAGCTCTACAGCCATGATGATAGTGACTGCAGACGATGAGGCGGACTATCGTATGCCAAACACGGCACCTATACTCAGGTGTCATCTCCGGCGCAGGGTCTTGTCACTTCACTGTGAGGAGCAGCACGTAATAATTTGACCAAGGGGTAGTACCGTGCTAGTACTAGTAGCACCACCGTCTGGATTTAGGAGTACTACCACGTCCATCTGGATTTTAGTATTTGACTAGCAATATCTAGTGGTAATGCATGTCACAAAAAATGTACTACTCCCTTTGTAAATAAATACATGGTGTTTTATTCCTATCGACGAGAGAACTTAATGTTTTTTTGCTAACTACTAATAGGATTACATGCAATGAACTAAACACTGCATGTCATGTTTGGTAGTCTCAAGTCATTGAAAGCATGCACGGCCCACATCTCTCATTGGTTGATATGCCACGAAATAAGAAACAAGGAGGGAGTTAATGCACCGTGCCTAAGTGTTTTGGGATTATTTGGTTTTCGTAATGTGACTTACACAACATTTTTGTTTACATGCATTAACATTTTATTAGTTAAATCAAAGGTCAAAACATGGCGCAAAATGCAAAGGGGACCAATAAACCAGTAAACATCAAACTTCTCTCGTTTGGCCCCAACTAGAGGTCTGGTGAGATGACTATACTGCACCGTCACGGAGGGGGACGCAGCTTCATTGACTTACGGCAACTACCTTTGGGTGAATGACACGTGGGCCCAAGGGGTGGCTGCCCACCTATCATATAGCCAAAGGCAGGTGCAGTAGAGGGCCGAGGAGTAGTACGAAATCCTACGCACGCTAACCAAGGGCAAGAGTGATCACTCGAATCGCAAGATCAGTTGACCCATGGAGGCGATGAGCCGCGAGCATCAACCGGCTGTGCCAGATGGTCCACCACGCCGGCCTGCGGCCCGGCAACGAGGAACGTATCCAGGTAGTATTGCTTGAGGCCGCCAGGGCGAGGGGCCGCTTGGACGATAGCTTCGTCTCCTTGTTCGACGAGGTCCTCATCGGTTTCCTCAACAAGTTCACCGTCGTCAAGAAGCTCGCGGATGACTTTGACGTAAGCCTCCAGCCGATGCGCCCAGGCTCTGCGATGCCCGCCACCATCAACGGCCACTATGGTGACAACCTCTTCGACACACTAGTGGCCCTGTGAATGCCCACCGTCGCGCTGGAGAATGTCCACCTCGAGGTCGCGCTCGCCGCACAGCGCCTGGCGCAACAAGACACCATCGACATAATCACCCACGTCTACACGCAAATCGTCCACAAGGACTACTACATGTAAGAGGAGGATGATAGGACGCTGGTCTTCTTGGACCGCAGGGCAACCTTGGGTGACACTGTTCAGAAGCACGTTGAGCTCGCCGCCAACACCGCTGCTCCTCACACGTCGGTTGGTGACCCGGCGCACTAGGGCGTGAGGATGTCGTTGATGGATCCGTATGTATTTTTATATTTCCGTCAAATCCATGTAGTAGTATATGATACTATAGTAATTATCTTACCTTTCGCATCAACTTCATAATTTTCGTACGTACTCCATGCATGACCGGCGCCAGAACCAAACTTCTCATTACTCTAGGAAAAATCATTATTTTCTATCTATCGATCACGCCATGGAGCAGAACCAATTTTTACAAGTTACGAGTTCAAAAGGAAAAGCCTGCCGTGTTCGCGTCGCACCCCCACACGGTTGGTCCAGCACGCCTCTCAAGCGGGAATGCGTGTGGTGTTGCATTTTCACTTACAAGTGGACCGCAGTTGAGCAAACCGACTATCGGCAAACCCCCACCCCGCCCACCGCGTGATGGCTGAGAAAACAGGAGGGAGAAGAGATGGCTCTAGCACGGACTCCAAGAAAATTGGTGTCGGATGGGACTCGTGTTGGTGGCGTGTGCCGTACTGCTAGACGTGAATGCTAGTTATGGCCCATGCCAGCCCACCATATCAAGCCTATATCGAGGTACGTAGAACAAATTTCCTATAGTCCATGCTCAGCCCTCCTCTATCTCTCTTCTCAGCCAGCTAGCGGACGTGCGGAGGCCATTGTCTGTTTGCTCACATGCGACCCCACATGTCATTGAAAACGCAAGAGGACCCACTGAACCTGCACATCTTTCACCTCGACGTGCTGGTGATGAAAAACAAATCCAAGAAAGATCTTCGGTGGCCACTTTTGGAGTTACTCAAGAGTAGTAAGATTCTATTTACAGTTTAACCCAAGATGCACATCTCGTGGCTTCAACTACCACTCTGTTTTCTTTCATGACACGACCTGGATGCCGGATGTCCCACGTGTCGGCAAAAGGAGGAAGAACCCGACCAAATCTTTGGTTGTGCTCTCGGATTAGACTAGTTGTGCTAACTTAAAAATTTTATTGTGTACTCCCTCTGTTCCAAAATACTTGACTTCCATTTGTCCAAAAATGGATGTACCTATATAGTAAAACATGTCTAGATACATATATATTTTGACAAATAGAAGGCATGCATTGTGCAACAGAGGGAGTAGAATGGATGCAAGTCTTTGTATTGGGAAGAAGAGTACATCCATATATTGATAGAGCGCAATTTAGTAGATGTTCTATCACTTTTAGCTAGCACAGAGGCTATAGATGAGATTAGTGCACTTGTTGATACTCCTACTTGGTATGCGTGTTGCTGCTTAGACGCAGAGAAAAACGGACCGGAGGGAGTACTAGAATAGAGGCTAGACATGAGACTAGATGCGAGGAAGCAATGTCTACTTCATTACACTCGAAGAAGAAAGAAGCACGCAAGATCGAGCATCCGCAGATCAACAATGAATGCATCGAGAAGGCTCTAATCCAACTTATAGGAGTAGTAAAATGTATTCTTGTGGTTCTTGTTTTCTTTGGTCTTACTTTTCTAGTCAAAATTATTGTTGGAGTTCATGCAAAACGGAGGTCCGTTTGGGGTCGTGCGTTGCAGATGGCCTTACAAGTGGGACCGGAGTTAAGGAAACCGACTATCGAAAACCCCCACCTCGCTCGCCGTGCGATGGCTGAGTTATAGAAATGATGAGGTTGAAGAGATTGCTCTAGCACAGACTGCAAGAAATATGGTGTCAGATGGAAGTCGTGCTGGTGGCATGTGCCATACTCCTGGACGTGAATGCTTGTTCTGGCCCATGCCACCCTACTACTCCTACTACTTATTATATAGTACTACTAGTATCGAGGATTCGAGGTGCAGGTTACGTAGTACAATATGGCTACAGTAAAAACACCCGCACAACGCGCGAAGCATGTGAAGCTAGTACAAATAGTGTACTACTATTGTTGATTGGCCTCATCCTATAACCTGTTGCAATGCACGTACTATTATGTATTCGGAAAATATTTTTTTGCCTCGTCGCACCACTCACTCACAGAAGCGACTCGAAAGCCATTAATAGATTTAGTATGTTTATCATAGGCATATCATTTTATTACATACAACAGTTCATCAACCCACATCGACAACGAGGATACATTATAAATACTAAAGTTTTAACCACACAACAAAAAACAAGCAAAGAAATGAACTTCAACTCAACCATTACTCGGTGTTGGAAACGCTTGCTTTGAACCACAAGTGATTCTCTGGGATGGGCCATCCATTGTCGATCTGGAGACCAACGCAGGACTGATCATCTAGGCTGAAGCCGCCTACTATATCAGTACTAGGGTAGGGAACCACCCAAATGTCCAAGGTATAGACACAATTGCTTCTAATAAATCGTAGTAACATTGTGTCAACAGCAGTTGGATCGCCTTTCACCATCATTGGATAGTTTTGTCCAAGGAAGAGTGAATTTTCTCCAAGACTATCAATTCTGTACCAGGGAGAAGGAGTTGGCGCTAGAACACTAGTATCCATCCCGAATACCATGCAACGGGTGTTGGAATAGGTCCGGAGAGTGAGACCATGGGAGACTACACCTACTTCCTTAGCAGTAACATCATCAGTGGGATGTATACACACAAGCAGAGGTGATCCATCGAAATTAGTTGCCAGGCGCCAAACAGTATATGGGCGCTGCTTGTCCTCATTCTCGTGATCATCACCATCGTCATCTCCCCCTTGGTTATAAAAATCTTGAAGTACAGGTGGTGGAATGTTTGCAGGACCTTGGAAACACAAGAAGAAGGTTAATTAGTAAAGGGAAACTTGCTAACCCGCATGCATGTGGATGAAACAATTATAATTACGGTGGAAGACAAACGTACCGAAACAACGACTCCATGCAAAAACAATGCCACGAGTGGTGGCAGCAAACACAAGGCCCTCGTATTCAATTGCATCACAGTACTCATCCGTGTACAGAAACTGATTTTTGAGCAATATCCATCGAGTCAAACCAGCAAGGACGGCAACAAGCTTGTCGAAGATAGCAACAACTTCATAGTTGTTGTAATTTCATGAGCGGTTGGGAACTCGAGTAATTGCAATCTTCCATAAAAGATAGTTACCATGATTGTATTTGAACGTGCGTACAATACCGGTGTGCTCAACCTCTGGGCAGTCTGCTGAGATTTTTGGAAGTGGAACCCGGTCACGAGTGTACACATTCACAAGTTCCCACTCGCAGTTGGACCCAATGTAAACAACCCAATCTCCATTTGTGCCTGCCCAAGCCTTGCCCTCAAGCGATGGCATCTTAGCATCATACGTATCATTATCAAGAAGCATCAACTTGCACAGGGCGAGGCCTCCATCGTGACGGCGCCAGTCATCAGGGTCATGGCGAAGAAGATAGGGGGGATCAAACAGCTCCTTGACTCTTGGGTTCCTTGTAATGATGTTATTAGTTGAGTCAAGAATGGGCTTGAACGAACCTGCCATGCTAGCCGAGGTGATGACGTCGCACCAATCACTGAGTTCCTCCACCACGTCATCTTTCAGATTGGGGCAAGAATAACAGGGTCGTTTCCGTCCTGTTCCCTCCATGGAGAAGATGATCGAACAATGGCAGAAGAAAGGGTGAAGGGCTGAAGGAAAATGGAGGAGGGAGAGGAAGAGCGTGCGACAACAGTTCCAAATCGAGAGGGAAAGGCGAAGAGTCGGTGGGCGGTTGCCAGTTTGCCACGGTTCACGAAGGGGCACCCCGGCCTACATGTCGGTTCGGAAATACTCCTACTACTCGTCGTCGTCTCACTGATATGTTGAAACGGGACCACATGTCAACGAAACATGGTGTGTAATTTCTCGTGCAAAATGCGATATGGACGCGTTGGCCCGAGGTGCCGCATTAGTTATCGACCTTTATTTTTGTAATGGCGTGCCGTTCAGTTTTGAAGCACGACTAACTGGTACTGTACGCAGAGAAAATATAAACTACTCTACCACTACTCCACCTCTAGTACTAGTAGTATAAAAAAGATATATAGGCTGGAGCTTTAGCGCTTTCTTGCCAAGGGCTGCCTACTTGCTTCTCACACTACCACCCTCTCTCCAGATCTAAAAAAGACAGCCCCATTCTCCCTCCTCACCGGTGGTCACAGATCCGCTGGGGAAGAAAAGGACGTGCAGCGTTGACGCACTCGTCGTCGGCGAGCGAAGTCATGCACTGACGACAAGGCCGTCCTCTCAGACCTAGCGCCCGCGCTGGATGGCCCCCTTCCCCAAGCTCGCTGCCATAGTGTGTGCGGAGGACGACGACCACGAGCGAAGCCACTTCCTGCCGACCCTCAGGTATGCTACCTCTTTTAGAACCATACCCTTGTTCTATTGCCCCATCTGGCACGTCGTTGCATGTGGATCTTTTTCCACTCCACCATCTTCCCAATTTGCTATCCTCTGCTTTGCTCGCCACGCAGACGAAAACCATAATTTGCACTATTAAAGGAAACCCTACTTCATGCAGACTAATCCATGTCTGGGTTGAATAAGGAAAGGAAGGGAGACTGTACTGTCCAAGAGAGTAGGCATCGAACCCGCATCTAGGTTGAAAAGGGGAAAATCAGTAGCTAAGGAACGAGTCTCGTGTCTCTTGGTTGAAGAAGGGTAGAAAGGCATGACAACGCAATAGAGAATGACCAGGTCGATCGGTTTGTTGTCCTCACATAGGAAAAATGTGGCTAAAGAGAACAAAAATGGGACGTAATCCACATATGCTGCCTGGATATTTGTTGCTCTGGGCAACCATACCTCGCTCACCACTCTGCGTCCATGGAGGTACATCGTACTGGTGCGCCCACTGTCTGAATGGGCGTCCCATGCTCTTATTGCCACTTTTTTGCTGTTAGTATAACGCCAGCAGTCAAGTCAAGCAATGCTACTGCTAAAGTGAAGCCACATTTAACTAATGCCACTCTCAGTCTAATGCCACCAATAAATTTAAGCAATGCCATTTAATGTCACTGGATTATTTCAGGGTTAGTTGTTGATTGTGGATGTATTGTTACCTTTACATTTTTTCTAATTCCACTAGTATACCAATGCTGAAACTTGTTACCTTTACATTTTGTATTGTTAATTCTTATAGAAACCTTCTAGTGCTAGAGTTTATTGAATTCTGTTCAGTAAAACCATTGTACTGTACCCTATAATAAACAAACTACTGTACTATTGCACTAGACACTGGATTAGTGTATATTTGTAGTATTCGAATGGTGTAGAGTTCACTCAAACTATCCCGGTAAATCTAGCCACACCTTTGTTAAAATTAATGTTCATTATGTTATCGGAGGAGGTCTATATGTTTGTCTCTAATGCCTGTCGACTACATACATGACATCATGATGTAATGTTCAGTCATTTCCTTTTGTACACTGTCACTGAATTGTCAAGGCGGTGATGGCATTTTATTTTAGTAGAACTGCACAAAATTTGCTTAAAAGAAGAGGAAAGGTCAGGAATGGCTCAGTTTTTCAGAAAAAAACTATGTATGCCTTCCTGACATCAGCCGCTATTGCTTTATTTATTCCTTCAAAAAGGTTGTTAGAAACAGTCTTGCTACCTTTTCCCATTAAGAAATTGGAATGCTTATATTTGTGAGTCTATGCTTCAACTACTGGCACTTTTATAGTAATCACACTTTAAATATCTATGCAAACAGGGATGCTCGATTTTAGTGGAGCTGCACAAAAAGTCCAACTGGTTCAACATTAGGAGCATGTTTTTTCCAAACCTTTATATCCAATTGGTGGCACTATGAGCTGTTCATTACGAAGGTACATGGTTTGCTACTATCTTGCTACTCTTTTTGTACTGTCATTAGATAGTAATACTAGTGGTTTGCTAGCTGCTTGATATGTTACTAGCTGCTTGATATTTGTGCAGACGGAGATGTCTGCCCGTTGCTATTTGGCAAACAAACAAAGTGTCCGCAATTTTGGTTGAACTGCACAAGAGAATAGTATAGTCAGTGCATGCAGTGCCATTTGAAAATAGACACAAATATTGGATAGTCACTTCATGGACTGCAGAAAAGTAGTACTGTACTATTTACTGGCCAACAATTGGTGCTTCATTGCTTTGGTCTGATTATACAATGGGCATCATTTTGCCTAAGTTAAAGTTTGTATTCCAAAAATAGTCTCACGGTGTGATCGAGAGAAGACCAAATCATATTGCAGTGGATGTTCCTCCATCATGTGTGGTTCCTTATCATGGTTCCAGCTGTTGGTGAAACCACTTACGTTTGCAAGAGGAATTGTAGACTTCACAAACAAATTTGTCTTTCAGTCTGTACTGAATGTTGGCCAATAGAAGCATCCATGTTAGTAGGAAGAACATATGTTTTTTCTAGATCTTTGCTTTTGGAGCTACATATTTGTATATGATCTGTGAATCATTGAGATGCATTAACATGTTGATCTTATGTATGGGAATCGTACTAGTTAGTTTTAGTTGCGACGCAAGATCCGAAGTGGCTGATCTTTGCTTTTGGAGCTACATATTTGTATATGATCTGTGAATCATTGAGATGCATTAACGGTTACTTATTCTGTTCGCTCAGTGTTTACAAGTTACTGATCGATCACTAGCTAGCCTACAAATGCGCTCCTGGCAGTTTTATTTGCGACGCAAGATGCGAAGTGGCAGTTTTTTGAATAAAAATGCCTACCTCTGAAGAAACTGACAAGCTACACTACCGATCCTACACGGATAAAAATGCCTACCTCTGAAGAAACTGACAAGCTACACTATCGATCCTACACGGATAAATAGCTGATCACGCACGTACTACCTCCTTTCCGGTTTGCAGGGCTCAATTCAAGAAATGACCTACTCGATCCTACACGAATAAATAGCGGATCACACACGTACTAGTGCCTCCTTTCCGGTTTGCTGGGCTTAATTCAAACCTCTCACCAACCAAGGTACTCCCTCCGTCCGGGTTTATTAATACCATGAGCAAAGCAGCAAGACCAAGGCATGGCAATAATTAAAAGCATGCAGAAGTTTAGTGGCTGCATGCGTGCCCTCGTTTGCGACTCGTTGCATTTCGCTTCGCGTACTGCCTGCGAGGGATTCTGAGTGCCTGCATGAAGCCGGCCGTAATTAAGGCAGCTAACTGATACAAAAAAAGATACGCTTTAATTGTTGCGGGCTTTTTAAATCCGTGGAATCATTATTGACAAGGAGGGAGATGATTCGAGTGCACTTGTTTAACCGCCATGTCGGCGTGCGACCCAGACGGGACGGGATGGCACAATCATAATTTCAGTTTCCCTAGTTTTCCACGGCAAGCTGGCGCACTAAGCCATTATGCATTGAATTTCGATGACCGTCATGCTACCTTCCCCCTATAAGTATTGTTTCCCGGCCTTCTCCGGTGACACCGTGACCCAACTCGCCGTATCATCATAAGCCCCCACCGGCCCGACGTCGCTCGCCACATCCGCCATGCCCCTACTCGTTGGCAGTAGGCGACGCCGGAGGCGGTCACCGCCGAAACTAGTGTTTGGTTTTTCACCGGAAGGCAGACGGAGGGAGGAGGCATTCTATCTGTCTTTAGATGGCAATGCGCAGATCGAGGAGTTGTTGGAGCGCGACCGCATGGCGGAGGAGTAGGAGTTGTTGTAGCACGACCGCCTGGCGGAGGAGCAGCGTATCGCCGATTTGCGCCACCAGCGGGACATGGAGCAGCAGCGCACCGACGCTCTGAGTCGTGAGCAGAGCGCCCGCAACTGGGCCGACTACGTGGAGGCCGGTGCCCGACAAATAGCCCTGGAGGTTGTCGGGCACGCACGCGTTCGTGACGCCGATTTTTACTACCAGCTCATCAAGTGGGTTTCCTGCTTGGAAGCCGAAGCTTCGGTGGACCATGCCGGCATGGAAAGGGCCAACACGCGCGAGCAACGCGCCCTATCGCACCTCTGGCAAGTCTGAGGCGAGGTGCAGGACGCCGGTGCCGGCGTTTAGCGTGTACCATAGATGGCGGCCGGCATCGTCTAGTTAACTAAGAGTAAGTTAGTACCTGTCTAGTGGGAGTAGATAGTTAACTTGGCTATGATGGTTGTCAACGTGGAAGTTCAGTACTCTATATGTGGATCAGACCTGTTACTTTGCTCTGAATGTTGACCTTTCCATTTGAACATATGGAATGGGATGTTATTTTTTAAAATGGGTTGTATTTGTCCTCCACGGGTTTAGAGGCTGACTTGTGGGCCTAGCAAGTTGACGTGTACACAATCAGGAGATGATTGTACGTGGAGAGGATGATACCAGGGACCCGCCAAGGTCATGGAAGTACGCAAGCACGTGCCTCGTTATTTCAAGCCAATAAAAAAATGGCTCCTCCTAGTGGATTTCTGACATCTAGGTCCCATGCTATTGTCAACGTAGTCAATAAACAAGAGAATTGCACAACGAGCGGCTGACACCAGGGACCCAGCAACTCACCCATTTATTTTTGTTTTGGGTTAATTTGATAAATGCCTCCGAGAAATGCCACTGCAATTTCCAAACTCTGAAAAATGCCATTTCTAGTGGCATTTTTCGAAGTCTGTAGTGGCGTTTTTCAAAGTTTGCAAACTGCAGTGGCGTTTTTCAAAGTTTGCAAAAATTGTAGTGGCATTTTTCAAAGTTTGGAAATTGCAGTGGCATTTTTGTGAATCGCCATAATTGGAGTGGCATTTATCTAATTTGTTTTTGAGACGGAAGCAGGGTGTCAACTGGGCTGTGTGGGACACTCTGGCCTGTCTAGATAGCCTTTTCTTTTATGTTTACCACAGACCAGCCCAGTAGTTTTTTTTCTTTATGAAAATGGCTAGCCCAATTTTTTTGTGATTTGTCAAGTAAGTCGCTTTATCAGGCCTGTTGGGCTGCAAATCTTTCAAGACGAGGAGAGCTTCATTCGGCTGGCCGAGAAAATGGCCTATCAGTAATGAGAAATGGGTTGTACATTTTTAAAACACATCAAACCGGCAATTAGTTTCAAATATCTTTTTTTTCATTTCAGATTTTAAATTGCATTGATTTTTATGTGTGGACAATTTATTGCATTTTATATTGATATACATTTATTTTTAATCAGTCTGAATGTACTTGAAATTTCAGGATTAAAAACAGTTCAGACCGCACCGACATATGCAAAATTTCATATAATTTTTTAACCGTGGCCACAATATGGGCTGTAATGCTAACAAAAAGAATATGGGCTCCAAAAAAACCCGTAAGAATTAGCAAATGGGCTGTAAACTATTTGAAATAATGGCAGATGGGTTGTATGCTGTTTTCCACAGATTGGAGGCTTTCCACAGATGGCATGTATACTGTTGGATGTCCAATCAACGGTCGTCGTGCTTCTTCAATCTCTGCTCTTCCTGCTGCAGCCGCTTAAACAAGCATCGACGGGACTGCCTGCTCCCTCCTCCACGCGGCCGGCTGTGCTGCCGCACAGGCCTCACCGCCCCAGTGTACTCCCATCGCGGGCCTAGCCATCCCTCTACTCACCCACAGTCCCACACCTGCTATTATTCTCCGGCGACGGCAGACGAACTAGTAAACCCTCATACAGTCGTACTCCCCTCCGCTTGGGAAACAACTGCCGAGTATTCCCTGCCTCCGTGTTGTTCCCTTCCTAGGCCTCGCCGTCGTCCACCTTCCTGGTGCTCTCGGCATGGCGTGGTCAACGTGGTCAACGACCGACATGCATCTGAAGTGGACTGTACGTGGAGAGGCTGACAACTGGGTCCACGGCTGCACGCAAGGAAATGCCTCCTTATTATGCACAAAATAATGATTCCTCCACCTGACATCTGGGACCCACCGAAAGGGCCTCTGTATTTCACGGAAAAAACGTTACCGCCGCTGACAGCTCAGACCCACCAGCTATATCTTTGCACGCAAGGAAGTGCCTCCTTATTACGCCCCCAAAAAAAGAATACTCCCCATACGATGTCCACTAAGTTGATGGGGCCTACTAAGTTGACGAGGACGAAGGGCTTTGTCAACTTAGTCAATATATGCACGATTCTAGCTCGACTGACCGTACGATGTCCATCCAACAGCCGTAGTGCTTCTTCAACCTCTGGTCTTCTTGCTCGAGCCGCCCAAAGCAGCGCTGGTCGTGTCGCCTGCTCTTGCCTCCCGTGGCCGGCTGTGCTGCCGCGGAGGCCTCACCGCCTCCATACTACTCCCACCGCTGGCCAGGCCATCCCTCCACTCCACTCACCCACACCCCCTGTTATTCTGCGGCGACGGCAGCGCAGCCGAACCAGTGAACCCTCGTACTCCTCTCCGCGTGGGCATCGACTGCCACGTCTTCCCCGGCTCTGTGTCGTCCCCTTCCTAGGCCTCGCCGTCATCCACCCCTGTGGTGCTCTCAGCGCGGCATGGTCAATGTGGTCAACGACCGAATTCCATCGGAAGAATACTGTACGTGAAGAGGCTGACAACTGGGTCCACGGCAGCCGCAAGGAAGTGCCGCCTTATTACGCGGAAAATAATTATTCCTCCACCTGATAGCAGGGACCCACCGTACGGGCCACCAGTATTTCAAGAAAAAAAACATTTGCCCCTGACAGCTGGGACCCACCCGACGGGCCACCGTATTTCGCGAAAAAAAGTCCCCCTGCTATCAGCTCGGACCTACCGGAAGTGCCTCCTTGTTACGCACAAAAAAATGAATACCCCCTGCTAGCTAGAACCCACCTTTGTGGGAGGATGACTTGTGGGCCTACTAAGTTGCCGGGGACGGAGGGCTTTGTCAACTTAGTCAATATGAACGATTCTAGCTCCAGTGACCATACGATGTCCATCCAACGGACGTAGTGCTTCTTCAACCTCTGTTCTTCTTGCTCCAACCGCCCAAAGCAGCGCCGGTCGTGCCGCATGCCCCTGCTTCCCGTGGCCGGATGTGCTGCCGCGGAGGCCTCACCGCCCCCTACTATTCCCATCGCTGGCCAGGCCCTGCAGCGACAGCAGCCTCACACCGCAGCCGAACCAGTGAACCCTCATACTCCTCTCCGCGCGGGCTTCCACTATCGCGTCTTCCCCGGCTTCCCGTCGTCCCCTTACTAGGCCTCGTCGTCATCCACCGCCCTGGTGCTCTCGGCGCGGCGTGGTCAACGTGGCCAAGGAATGACTTCCATCGGACATGGACTGCATGTGGAGAGGCTGACAGCTGGTTCCACGATCGCAGCAAGGAAGTGCCTCCTTATTACGCGGAAAATAATTATTCCTCCACCTGACAGCGGGGACCCACTGGACGGGCCACCGTATTTCACGAAAAAAACATTTCCCCCTGATAGCTAGGACCCACCAGTTGCACCTTCGCACGCAAGGAAGTGTGTCTGGGCAAAAAAAACGGTTTTCCCCCCTGACTGCTAGGACCCACCGGCTACATCTTCGCATGCAAGGAAGTGCGTCCGGGCAAAAAAATGATTCGCCCCCCGACTATTGGGACCCACCAGCTACATCTTCGCACGCAAGGATGTGCGTCCGGGCAAAAAAAACGATTCGCCCCCTTGACTGTTGGGACCCACCAACTACATCTTCGCAGGCAAGGAAGTGCCTGACAGTCGGGACCCACCTGGTCGAGGCGTATGTAGCGTTGTCATTCTGGTCGCGAACGTGTATGTACATACTGGTCGATGTAGAGGCGCGGACGTGTCAGAGTAGAGGCGCGCACGTGTCCAAGTAGAGGTGCGCACGTAGCATGTACACGTACGTACAGCGGCGATGGTGCAAGAAAGAAAATACGGCCACGTACGTACATACGGGAAGGGTCTCGGACGCCTACTCGCGCATACGTGCATGGCCAGGTCAGAATGGAGAAATAGCGTCGTCATCGTGTTCATTGGGAGCCAACCGCCTGGGTCGGAACGGAATGCGTGTTCGTGTTCATCAGGAGGGCTTCAACGGAACAAGCGATGGAAACAAGGCCTAGCGTACCGCACAACGCAGGAAACGGAACTCCTACCTTCGGAACGGGGTCCTGTTGATCGGGAGGGGTGTGGCGTACCGCAAAACGGAGGTAACGGACCTTCTATGGTCGAAACGGGGGTCCTGTTGATTGGGAGGGGTGTGGCGTACCACAAAACGGAGGAAACGGACCTCCTACGGTCGAAACGGTTGTCCTTTTCATTGGGAGGGGTGTGGCATACCACAAAACGGGACTCCACGAGATACAGTTCATCCCCACCGTCGACCTCCTCCAGCCTCCATAGGCTACCGTCGACCTGCTCCAGCCTCCACGGGCTCCTGTTCATCCAGCCTCCACCGCACGCTACTCCACCGGCTAATGTTCAACCACCCCTCCACCGTCTACTGTTCAGCCAGCCCTCCACCATCTATTGTTCATCCAGCCCTCCACACCACGGGGTCCTGTTCAACCACCCCTCCACGGCTACCCCTCCAGCATCTACTGTTCATCTAGCCCTCCACACCATGGGGTCCTGTTCATCTAGAGGCAACGCCACCGCTCACTGTTCATCCAACCCCCCCCACCCCCGCACGCAACGCTCACTGTTCATCCAATCAATCGGCTTCAGTTAGCAGCAGTAGCGAAGGAATCGTTCCATCGGGTTCAGTTAACAGCCATCGATCGATCGCTCGGGTTTAGTTAGAGCCCAACGCCTCGCTCGGGTTCAGTTGGAGCCAACGCCTCGCACACACGCGCGTACGTGTACGAGAGAAACGCACATCCCTCGGCCCCCGACCTCCCACCGTAACCAGCAACTCCCCGAAATTTTCCTCCCCCTCGCTTCTACCATGGTTTTTTCCCTCATGGATGGCCCAAAGAATGTCATGCAGCTGCATCTTCGGCCCGCCCAGGACGAAAAGCCCATTTTCTGTCATGATTTTTTGTCATAGAAGTAGGACCCCACCACATCTATGATGATACCGGGTTTTGTCACAATTATCGTCATAGAAGTGTCATATGTATGACAGAAATAATTTTCGTTCGGCCCAAAATGTCACAGATGTGTCTTTTTTGTAGTGGAGGGCTTATACATCAACACCATAGCCCTT
Source organism: Triticum dicoccoides (assembly GCF_002162155.2). Classification (NCBI taxonomy): domain Eukaryota; kingdom Viridiplantae; phylum Streptophyta; class Magnoliopsida; order Poales; family Poaceae; genus Triticum; species Triticum dicoccoides. The sequence goes on along the minus strand of NC_041381.1, from coordinate 576,483,825 downwards.
CCAATGAGTTGTGACTAGTTTACCACAGACCTTCGGGTCCATAGTTATTAGCTAGATGGCTTCTTCTCTCTTTTTGGATCTCAATACCATGTTATCCCCCTCGCTTGTGGAGATCTATTCGATGTAACTCTTTTTGCGGTGTGTTTGTCGAGATCCGATGAATTGTAGGTTTATGACCAAGTTTATCTATGAGAAATATTTGACTCTCCTCTGAATTCTTTTATGTATGATTGAGTTATCTTTGCAAGTCTCTTCGAATTATCGATTTGGTTTGGCCTACTAGATTGATCATTCTTGCCATGGGAGAAGTGCCTAGCTTTGGGTTCAATCTTGCGGTGACCTTTCCTAGTGGCAGCAGGGGCAGCAAGGCACGTATTGTATTGTTGCCATCGAGGATAAAAAGATGGGGTTTATATCATATTGTGTGAGTTTATCCCTCTACATCATGTCATCTTTCTTAAAGCGTTACTCTGTTCTTCTGAACTTAATACTCTAGATGCACACTGGATAGCAGTCGATGTGTGGAGTAATAGTAGTAGATGCAGGCAGGAGTTGGTCTACTTGTCATGGACGTGATGCCTAGATAATTTCATAATTATTCGCTTTTCTATCAATTGCTCGACAGTAATTTGTTCACCCACCGTAATACTTATGCTATTTTGAGAGAAGCCTCTAGTGAAACCTATGGCCCCCGGGTCTATCTTTTATCATATATGCTTTCAATCTTCTTTTACTTTCATCTTTACTTTTCCAATCTATATCATAAAATACCAAAAGTATATTTATCTTATTATATTATCTCTATCAGATCTCACTTTCGCAAGTGGCCGTGAAGGGATTGACAAACCCTTTATCGCTTTGGTTGCGAGTTCTTTGTTTGTTTGTGTAGGTTCATGGGACTTGTGAGGATCCTCCTACTGGATTGTTAACTTTGTTCTCAAAAACTAAGGGAAATACTTACGCTACTGTGCTGCATCACCCTTTCCTCTTCCAGGAAAACCAATGCAAGCTCAAGACGTAGCAAGAAGGATTTCTAGCGCCGTTGCTGGGGAGGTCTTCGCTCAAGTCAAGACATACGAAGTACCCAGCACAAACTCATCTCCCTCGCATTTACATTATTTGCCATTTGCCTCTCGTTTTCCTCTCCCCCACTTCACCCTTGCCATTTTATTCGCCCTCTCTTTCCCAATCTCCTCTCTTTTCCGCTTGCCTTCTTCTCCTCTCTCTTTCGCTTGCCTTTTTCTGTTTGCTCGTGTGTTAGATCGTTTACCTTGTCTCAATGGCTAGTCCTCCTATCCTTGTTATTACTCCCGAACATGAAATTCTTAATTTTAAACAAAGGGAAGGAGAAAATTTAAAAGATGCTTGGCATAGAATTTGCAATGCTCAAAATAAATCTACTAGGAAGCTTTCGACTTTGATTCTTCTTCTCAATTTTTATGTAGGCATTACTCCTTGGAATAGATGCATTCTTGATACCATTATCAGAGGGGATTTCTTGAGTAGCCATACGTTTGATGCTTATAATGCTATGTTAGATTTGTTTGGCCCACCACCTCTTTTTGTTAATGGGACTATCTTAACTTTAGAACATGTGATGCAAAGGCTTGAAATTATTGAAAATAAATTGCTATTGTTGAGTTAATTGAAAATGTGGAGAAGAAGATCCACAACCAAATTACCCAATATGGATCTAAGGTTGGAGTTACTCTGAAAAATCTTAAAGAAAAGGAACCTATAGTTAATGAAAAATTAGAACAAGATGCTACAAGAATTGATAAACTTGAGGATATAATTACTAACTTAGGGTCTGCCTTTTCATCCATGAAAAAAACTCCAGCTCCTCCTAGTAAATTGGGTAAATTAATTTATGTTCCTAAAAATAAGGGTGAATCTTCTAATAAGGAAAGTGCGGATCTCAAATCTATAAGTGTTCACCCCAGTTTTTCCACTATCATTAAGGAACCTTTTGCTACAAGTAAACTTCTTGATTCTTTGCCTAGAAGTTTAATAACTACTAAAAAGAAACAATTTCCTAAGGTTTACAAGTGTTCTACTTATGAATCAAGTGCCAAAGATGGCACTAGTTAGATCTATCCTTGCTTTTATGCCTAGCTTGGGGCGTTAAACAATAGCGCTAGTTGGGAGGCAACCCAATTTTCTTTGTGTTTTTTGTTTTTGTTCCTGTTTAGTAATAAATTTTTCATCTACTTTCTGTTTCGATGTGTTTTGATGTTTTATTTAGTGTTTGTGCCCAGAAGAACCTATAGGATAACCTATGATATGAGTTGATTTGATTCTGCTAAAAAACAGAAACCTCGCGCTCACGACAAAAAATTCAATAAATCACAGAAACGTGATTTTGCGTTGATTCTTTTTCTGTAGATCAATAGACAAATTTTTTAGGACTTCCTATTTTGGTAGGAGTTTTGGAGTTCCAGAAGTAACAGAAAGTTACAGATTGCTAAAGACTCTTCTGTTTTTGACAGATTCTGCCTTTCGTGTGTTGTTTGCTTATTTTGATGCATCTATGGCTAGTATGTAAGGGTATGAACCATAGAGAACTTGGAATACAACAGGTTTAACACCAATATAAATAAATAATGAGTTCATTGCAGTACCTTATGTGGTGGTCTTTCTTTATTGCACTAACGGAGCTTATGAGATTTCCTGTTGAGTTTTGTGTTGTGAAGTTTTCAAGTTTTGGGTAAAGATTTGATGGACTATGGAGTAAGGAGTGGCAAGAGCCCCGGCTTGGGGATGCCCATGGCACCCCAAGATATTCAAGAATAGTCAAAAGCCTAAGCTTGCGGATGCCCCCGGAAGGCATCCCCTCTTTCGTCTTCGTTCATTGGTAACTTTACTTGGAGCTATATTTTTATTCGCCACATGATATGTGTTTTGCTTGGAGCGTCGTGTATGATATTAGTATTTGCTTGTTAGTTTACCACAATAATACTTGATGTAACACACCTTTTGGGAGAAGCCTACTTGATTGGAATTTATTAGAATACTCTATGTGCTTCACTTATATCTTTTGAGCTAGATAATTTTTGCTCTAGTGCTTCACTTATATCTTTTAGAGCACGGTGGTGGATTAATTTTTAAGAAATTGTTGATCTCTCATGCTTCACTTATATTATTTTGAGAGTCTCTTAGAACAGCATGGTATTTGCTATGGTTATAAAATTTGGTCCTAGAATGATGAGCATCCAAGTTGGGTATAATAAAAACTATCATAGAAGTGAATTGGATGCTATGATCAATTGGATACTTGATAATTGTTTTGAGATATGGAGGTAGTGATATTAGAGTCATGCTAGTTTGGTAATTGTGAATTTAAAGAATACTTGTGTTGAAGTTTGTGATTCCTGTAGCATGCACGTATGGTGAACCGCTTTGTGATGAAGTTGGAGCACAATTTTATTTATTGATTGTCTTCCTTATGAGTGATGGTCTTTTCCTACCAATCTATCCCCCTAGGAGCATGCGCGTAGTACTATGTTTTCAATGGCTTGTAGATTTTTGCAATAAGTATATGAGTACTTTATGACTAATGTTGAGTCCATGGATTATACACACTCTCACCCTTCCACCTTTGCTAGCCTCTCTTGTGCCGCGCAACTTTCGCCGGTACCATACACCCACCTTATACCTTCCTCAAAACAGCCACAATACCTACCTATTGTGGCATTTCCATAGCCATTCCGAGATATATTGCCATGCAACTTTCCACCGTTCCGTTTATTATGACACACATCATCATTGTCATATTGCTTTTTGCATGATCATGTAGTTGACATCGTATTTGTGGCAAGGCCACTTCATAATTTTTCATACATGTTGCTCTTGATTCATTGCATATCCTGATACACCGCCGGAGGCATTCATATAGAGTCATATCTTGTTCTAAGTATCGAGTTGTAATCTTGAGTTGTAAATAAATAAAAGTGTGATGATCTTCATTATTAGAGCATTGTCCCAGTGATGGAAGGATGATGAAGACTATGATTCCCCCACGAGTCAGGATGAGACTTCGGACTTTATAAAACTAAAAGAGGCCAAAGAAGACCATGAAAAAAAGGAGGCCAAAGAAGCCCACCAAAAAGAAAAAAAGAAGAAAGAAGAAAAAAAAGAAAAAAATGAAAAAATAAAAAATAAAAAATGAGAGAAAAAGAGAGAAGGGACAATGCTACTATCTCTTTTTCCACACTTGTGCTTGAAAATAGCACCATGATCTTCATGATACAGAGTCTCCTATGTTGTCACTTTCATATACTAGTTGGAATTTTTCATTATAGAACTTGGCTTGTATATTCCAATGATGGGCTTCCTCAAAATGCCCTAGGTCTTCGTGAGCAAGCAAGTTGGATGCACACCCACTTAGTTTCTTTTGTTGAGATTTCATACATTTATAGCTCTAGTGCATCCATTGCATGGCAATCCCTACTCACTCACATTGATATCTATTAATGGGCATCTCCATAGCCCGTTGATACGCCTAGTTGATGTGAGACTATCTTCTCCTTTTTTGTCTTCTTCACAACCACCCTTCTATTCCACATATAGTGTTATGTCCATGGCTCACGCTCATGTATTGCGTGAAAATTAAAAAAGTTTGAGATTACTAAAGTATGAAAAAATTGCTTGGCTTGTCATCAGGGTTGTGCATGATTAAATACTTTGTGTGATGAAGATAGAGCAACAGCCAGACTATATGATTTTTTAGGGATAACTTTCTTTAGCCATGTTATTTTGAGAAGACATGATTGCTTGATTAGTATGCTTGAAGTATTACTATTTCTTATGTCAATATGAACTTTTATTTGGAATCATTGGGATCTGAACATTCATGCCACAATAAAGAGAAGTACATTGAGAATTATGCTAGGTAGCATTCCACATAAAAAATTCTGTTTTTATCATTTACCTACTCGAGGAAGAGAAGGAATTAAGCTTCGGGATGCTTGATACGTCTCCAACGTATCTATAATTTTTGATTGTTCCATGCTATTATATTACCTGTTTTGGATGTTTATGGGCTTTACTTTGCACTTTTATATCATTTACGGAGTCCAAATGGAATGAAACCTTACGGAGCGTGATTTTTGGAACAAACGTGATCCAGGGGACTTGGAGTGCAAGGCAAGAAGCTCTCGAGGAGGCCACAAGGGTGGAGGGAGCGCCCTCCCCCCTATAGGGCGCGCCCTCCCCCCCTATAGGGCGCGCCCCTGTCTCGTGGGCCCCTCGAGCACCCACCGACGTACTTCTTCCTCCTATATACACCTACGTACCCCGAAACCATCAAGGGAGCCACCGAAGAAATATTTCCGCCTCCGTAAACTTCTGTATCTCCCATCTTGGAGCCGTCGCCGATGTTCTGCCGAAGGGGGAATCCACCATGGAGGGCTTCTACATCAACACCATAGCCCTTCTGATGAGTTGTGAGTAGTTTACCACAGACCTTCGGGTCCATAGTTATTAGCTAGATGGCTTCTTCTATCTTTTTGGATCTCAATACCATCTTCTCCCCCTCTCTTGTGGAGATCTATTCGACGTAACTCTTTTTGCGGTATGTTTGTCGAGATCGATGAATTGTGGGTTTATGATCAAGTTTATCTATGATAAATATTTGAATCTCCTCTGAATTCTTTTATGTATGATTGAGTTATCTTTGCAAGTCTCTTCGAATTATCAATTTGGTTTGGCCTACTAGATTGATCTTTCTTACCATGGGAGAAGGGCTTAGCTTTGGGTTCAATCTGGCAGTGTCCTTTCCTAGTGACAGCAGGGGCAGCAAGGCACGTATTGTATTATTGCCATCGAGGATAAAAAGATGGGGTTTATATCATATTGCTTGAGTTTATCCCTCTACATCATGTCATCTTTCTTAAAGCATTACTCTGCTCTTATGAACTTAATACTCTAGATGCATGCTGGATAGCGGTCGATTTGTGGAGTAATAGTAGTAGATGCAGGAAGGAGTCAGTCTACTTGTCATGGACGTGATGCCTATATACATGATCATACCTAGATAATCTCATAATTATTTGCTTTTCTATCAATTGCTCGACATTAATTTGTTCACCCACCGTAATACTTATGCTATTCTGAGAGAAGCCTCTAGTGAAATCTATGGCCCCCGGGTCTATCTTTTATCATATACGCTTTCAATCTACTTTTATTTGCATCTTTACTTTTCCAATCTATATCATAAAATACCAAAAATATATCTATCTTATCATATTATCCCTATCAGATCTTACTTTCGCAAGTGGCCATGAAGGAATTGGCAACCCCTTTATCGCGTTGGTTGCGAGTTCTTTGTTTATTTGTGTAGGTTCGTGGGACTTGTGAGGAGCCTCCTACTGGATTGATACCTTGGTTCTCAAAAACTGAGGGAAATACTTACGCTACTGTGCTGCATCACCCTTTCCTCTTCAAGGAAAACCAACGCAAGCTATAGACGTAGCACACACCCCCTGTGCTTCATTGATGAAGTGCGGGATCATAAATTTCCAGAGGGATTTAAACCAGTGAATATAGAGGCATACGACGGAACAACAAACCCTGGGGTCTGGATTGAGGACTTTATCCTCCATATCCACATGGCTCGCGGAGATGATCTCCATGCCATTAAATATCTGCCCCTCAAGTTGAAAGGACCATCTCGGCATTGGTTGAAAAGCCTCCCTGAAAACTCAATTGGAAGTTGGGAGGAGCTTGAGGACGCTTTCAGGGCCAATTTTCAAGGGACCTATGTCCGACCTCCAGATGCAGACGATTTAAGTCACATAATCCAACAACCCGGAGAGGAAGCCCGTTAGCTTTGGAACATATTTCTCACTAAGAAGAATAAAAATCGTTGATTGTCCGGATGCCGAAGCCTTAGCGGCTTTTAAGCACAGTATCCGAGACAAATGGCTCGCCAGACAACTCAGCCAAGAAAAGCCGAGGACTGTGGCAGCCCTAACAAGCCTTATGACCCGCTTCTATGCGGGAGAGGACAGCTGGTTGGCCCGTCGCGGCACCAGTGACCCAAGCACATCCGGAATCAGGGATGGCAACGGGAAGCCACGACGGAATAAAAACAAACATCGAAGCAATGGAGACAGTCCAGATAACACGACGATTAACGCCGGATTCAGGGGCTCTCGACCCGGTCAACAGAAAAAGCCATTTAAAGGCAGCAGAGATGGACCGTCTAGCCTAAATAAGGTTCTAGACAGATTATGTCAAATCCATGGCACCCCCGAAAAACCTGCAAACCACACCCACAGAGAATGCCGGGTCTTCAAGCAGGCCGGCAAGCTAAATGCCAAACACTAAGGAAGGGAGACGCCAAGTGAAGACGAGGATGAGCCTCGCCAGCCGAACACTGGAGGACAGAAAAAATTCCCACTAGAAGGCAAAACAATGAATATGATTTACGCAACTCACATACCGAAGAGAAGGCGCAAATGCGCACTCAGAGACGTATACGCTGTAGATCCCGTCGCCCCCAAATTCAACCCTTGGTCGGCTAGCCAGATCACTTTTGATCGCAGGGATCATCCGACTAGTATCCGTCACAGAGGATCGGCTACCTTGGTGCTCGACCCAACAATTGATGGATACCATCTCACCCGAGTCCTTATGGACGGCGGCAGTAGTCTTAATCTGATATATCAGGACACTATCCACAAGATGGGGATAGACCCATCAAGAATCAGCCAAAGTAACACTACCTTTAAAGGAGTAATACCAGGCGTCGAGGCCCGCTGCACGGGCTCTCTCATATTAGAGGTTATATTCGGGCCTCCCGACAACTTCAGAAGCAAATAATTAATCTTAGACATCGCTCCATTCCGAACCGGCTATCACGCACTACTCGGAAGAGGAGCCTTCGCTCGCTTCAACGCAGTACCGCACTACGCCTACCTTAAACTCAAGATGCCCGGTCCACGTGGCATCATCACAGTTAGCGGAAACACCGAGCGTTCCTTACAAGCGGAAGAATATGTGGCGGCTCTAGCAGCCGAACACTAAGCGGCCTCTCCAACCAGAATACATGATCGGTCGTCAAGATCACGGACACGGTTAGACAAGTCTGTTGCACCGCTGGTGGTAATAGCCCAGATAAGCCTGAGCTGGGGTCTATGGATATACCCCCATAGGCGGTGCTAGGGGCTGCGCACATTTAAAAAAGCCCATAGTTTGGCTTGACCCAATTAATACAATAATAGATTGCATTTTGACGGTTCATTGAGAATAACCAAGTTTTCGCATGATTACACCAGACTCTTTTACCTGGGTTTTTCATTTTTACAGATGATCATCATGCTACACCCTTCCAAGATATGGCACAACGGTGACAAAGGTGCAGACGTGCAGCAGGGCCCCGCTCAAAGGTTTCTCTTTAGATTAAGCCCCTGTGTAAACCTTCTTTAATGTCTCTTGTTGCTTAACACCCTCCGGGCACTTAACACACCCGAGAGGGATTCTGGCGTTATTGACATTTCGCCAGGACATACCTATGCATGTATTTGGAAATTCAGGGCTCATTTTCGAGGGCGTTACTCGGCCCAGTATATGTTGTAAAGTCTGAATACCTTAGGGAGTGTTCGGCGTCGCGAGTTTGGCCTTATATGCATCAGCTCCTAATCATGTCTTTGGTTAAATGTTGGGTTTACCCGGCTCCTGGGTTTTGCTACCTTACATTCCATTTTATCGGCTAAGGCAGCCAAAGGAGAACTACTGCGATTGTGCCCTGGTTATTCCGTATGAGCACCTCAGTAGAGAAAGCCGAAAACTGACTGTCATGATACAGCGAGAGACTGGTCAACCACTCGATGACTCAGTGGAATCTTCGCGATTCCTCCGCATTAATGAAGGACAGTTTCCCGGTCATGGACATACATGCACCGAACTCGGATGAGCGCGGAAGTACCAGGGGCTATATAGTAGCCCAACCGTCAAACTCCTATGGCTAAGTGAAAGTGTTAAAGCAATATAGTCATATTTCCTAGTTCGTCACGCTATCACCTCCTTAACGGACCAAGACATTGGACAAAGTGTGATTATGTGCCTTTGTCGAACACCCCCACATTATATGCGTGGGGGCTGAAGCCGACGACTGCAAACTTTCAGGTTATATACATACATAAACGGCCGCACAGGAGGCACTATAATACTTTCGGGCAAAAGTATAAACACAGCCTTTATAATCAAAATAGCATTGTTTTTTACAACTGAGATACATGTCACTCAAACATGGTACTCTTTTAGCACTGAGCCTCTATTAAATGGGCGCCTTCTAAGACTTCTTCAAAATAGTGCTCGGGCGGGTCCTGGCCTCCCGCCGGACCCCAGGTTGCAATATTGGTGGTCTCCATACCTTCCCAATATGTTTTGACATGGGAAAGAGCCATCCGAGCACCCTCTATGCATGCCGACCTTTTTACAGCGTCGATATGCGACACAACACCAAGGAATTATTGCACTAAACCAAAATAATTGTCTGGCCTTGGTCCCTTCGGCCAAATATGATCTACAATAGACCTCATAGCAAGTCCGGACAACCTATGGAGCTCGGCCCATGCGGCCATATTTTCATTCAACGGCAGCGGACGCGTCGGGGAACTGAACTGCGACCAGAACAACCTTTCCACCTCATGATCTTTCTAATCTTTGAAAAACCTGGTCGCATCAGCAGTACTTTTCGCCAGATCCGCATACGCGTCTGCAGCACTTCATAACTGATCCACACGAGCATACTTTGGATCTCCGAACTTCATCCGCAACAAAAAGGGCCTCCTAGCCGTGATATCTCTGGCTTGTCGAAGCTCCTCCCGTGCAACTCTGATTTCAGAGTGCGTTTCCTTGGCCTCTTCCAAGGCCTTCTTCGGGTCAGCCACTTTCGCTTTGCTCTCCTTTTCAAGGAGCTCATATCGGCCGGCGGCATCTTTCAGCTCCACAGCCATCTTGGCTATTTTACCTTCGCTCCGGCGATGAGCAGCCTGCTTGGCTCTTAACTCTTCGGCCACCTTTAGGGCGGCCACATCACTTATCCTGGCTTGTTCCTTGTCTAGGGCAAGTTCCTCCCGAAGGGCCTCCACGGCAGCAGCTCCATCTGCAGCCACATCATATTATAGATACTAGCTTCATGCTCCTCTCAGTATTTGCTGACAATCCGAAAAATAAAAACACATACCCTGTGCCTCGTCAAGCCGCTTGTTCACAAGCGCGATGTCGGCATCCGCCAAATCAAGCTGTCGCCTCAGTTCGGCGAATTCAGCAGTCTAGTCAACCGCCATACCCTCAACCGTCTGCACATAACGCAATCGATCATTACTTGGGAGTTTGATCCTCCGTTTGCCGCCTCGGGCTGGCAACCAGAGTCTCGGGGGCTACTATCTATACGGAGCACACCCAGCGTGTGCAGTACAGCCGAAAGTTTACGTATTATGTTGTGAACCTCAAAGCCTTTGAGCAGGCTCGTAGAAGCTTCATTCAACACGCTTTTGGCGGATGAAATCCTCTCAAACACCATACCCATTAAAGTATGATGCGCCTCTGAGATAGCCGCTCGCTCCAGAAGGCCCGTCAGTGTGTCCTGCTGTGTGCCGGACAATCCCAGACTTTTCTTGTTGCTCTCCTTGGGAGCCGGATACTCCAAGCTTCGGGCGGCCGGAGCATCAACTTCTAGCCTTAGTGGATCAGGAGAAACCCTCTGTGATGACACCTCGGGGTCCTCCAGCCCATGGGGCGGGGAGGCAGGAGGAGGCGTTTCGCTCTCCATCATCTCCGGAAGAAGATCCCCCGAGGACGAACTCTTTCGAGAAGGGCTATGATCCGGACTGCAAGACAGGTCTCGGTTATTATTCTCAAAGATAAAGCAGGATATATTTATCAAAGTACTTTTAATTCACTTACATCTCGGTGGAGGGCTGGCCTGTTTGCTGGCACTGTGCGGTGAGGACGCCCTTTGGGGCAGGGCCCCCTGGCGAGGGTTTCTTCCCTTGTTTGGACACCTCCGCTTCCAAATCTTCGGAGGCGTCCCTTTTCTTCCCGCGGGGGGATGGAATTTTAGATTCACCTCCCCGATTATGCTCCTTCGTGGAGACATTAATTCCCCCGGTTTGGATGTGCAATGTATGAAGCCTGCTTTCGGCTTCTCTTCTCCTCCCTTCGTCCTCTCCCGATGGCACTTGATAGGGTGCGCGCTCAAGCATCCTGGTTAGTACAGGATCTGGCGAGCCCTCGGGAAGAGGGGCCAAACACCTGATCCTTTCCGCCTTCCGTATCCAGCCCTGGGTGAGAGCAATTTTACAGAATGGTGTTGTGTCAAATATAAATACGGCATGTTCAGTCGCGGAATTACTTACTTGGGTATTCGGACGGTTGCAGTTGAGACCCGCATCCTTGGTGGTGTCCGGATACTTTATTCGTGATCTGAAGAACAACCTGTACATCCCTTCGAGCGTCATGCCGAAGAATTGTTAAATAGTTCGCGGTCCTTCCGGGTTGAACTCCCACATACGGAGAGATCGATGTTGGCATGAGAGGACCCGACGAACTAGCATTACCTGCATTACCTTGACAAGACTGACATCCGTATTGAGAAGATCCCTAATGCGGCTTTGAAATGTCAGTACGTCATTAGCTGGCCCGCAGTCCAGTCCCTCGTTGACCCATGACGCCAGTTGAGGCGGAGGGCCCGAGCGGAAGGCAGGGGCGGCCGCCCACTTTTTGCCTCGGGGACCTGTGATATAGAACCACCTTCGCTGCCAATAGTCGGACACCTCCGGGAAGGATCCCTTTGGCCATAGGGCATCGACGCTTTTGCTTATTGTAGCACTTCCGCACTCCGCATGTCGCCCATCGATTACCTTCGTCTTTATATTGAAGGTCTTGAGCCATAGGCCGAAGTGTGGGGTGATGTGGATAAAGGCTTCGCACACGACGATAAACGACGAGATGTGAAGGATGGAATCCGGAGCTATATCATGAAAATCTAGCCCGTAATAGAACATGAGCCCTCTAACAAAGGGATCAAGACTAAATCCTCAGCCTCGGAGGAAGTGGGTGTCAGTGTCAAAACCGGCGGATCTCGGGTAGGGGGTCCTGAAATGTGCGTATAAGGCTAATGGTAACAGGAGACTGGGGACACGATGTTTCCCAGGTTCGGGCCCTCTCGATGGAGGTAATACCCTACTTCTTGCTTGATTGATCTTGATGATATGAGTATTACAAGAGTTGATGTACCACGAGATCAGAGAGGCTAAACCCTAGCTAGCCTATGGTATGATTGTTGATGATGATCGTGATGAGTCCTACAGACTAAACCCTCCGGTTTAGACACCGGAGGGGGCTAGGGTTACACAGAGTCGTTTTACAGAGGAGAAGATCTACATCCGAATTGCCAAGCTTGCCTTCCACGGCAAGGAGAGTCCCATCCGGACACGGGACGAAGTCTTCTATCTTGTATCTTCATAGTCCAATAGTCCGGCCAAAGTATATAGTCCGGTTGTCTGGATACCCCCTTATCCAGGACTCCCTCCGTAGCCCCCGAACCAGGCTTCAATGACGATGAGTCCGGCACACAGATTGTCTTCGGCATTGCAAGGCGGGTTCTTCTCCAGATCTGGTGCACCCGTTGTAGCGAATAGTGTCTGGCCTCAATAAGGTTGTACTCCTCGGCTTCTGTGCTTCAATAATGGCCACCTCCACATGTCGATCGAAGGCGAGGGGCCGAGGCATTTTTGTATTTGACACCCTAATCCCGTTGATGAACCGTCTATTTGAGGAGACGGGGATGTTCAGATCCAAATCACGCCATCTTCCCCCAAGCAAGCATTCCGCAGAGCGCACCCAAAAGAGGCCATCCCATCATGACCGGTCGCTGAAGCCATGCTCGCCGCCCCCAGCCCAAAGCCAGGGGATTGGGAAAAGTGTTCCATCCATCACAGCTGCCTAATAGAGCTGCAGACCAAAGGGTTTCATCCGCCTGCGTACATGGTCCCCGTCCGATCCGGACTAGCCACCTATAATGGCAGGGAGCAAGCGGAGAGATTCCCCAACCCTTCTCTAGGGGAGCGGGTATGCCTTGTCTCATATCTACTAAGAGGCGTCGGGTTTCCGATCCACCCATTCCTCCGCGGGCTCCTGGAATTTTACGATCTCCAGTTGCATAATCTTACCCCCGCCTCCATACTGCATATAGCGGGCTACATTGCCCTCTGCGAGCTGTTCCTGGGCTGCGAAGCTCATTTCGAGCTATGGAAGAGGTTATTTTGCCTCGTCCCATGCAACCAGGAGGGATCTATATATCAAGTGGGCGGAGCCGAAATATGGCGCATCGCCCAGACCGGATACCTGTCCGGTACTCCAAAGAAGGCATCCGAAGACTGGCCCTTGGAGTGGTTTTATGTTGATGACGTGCCCCTTCCGGACCCAGTCCAGACGGGCCTTCCTGAGTTCACCAATACTCCGCTTAAGAAACGCCAAAGCTGGCGCCCTCGGAGCCCCTAGGAGGAGGAAAATAGGGAAGTCTTCTATCTGATGAGCCGGATACAAACCCTGGCCAAATCAGGATTGACAATAATTGAAGTTATGTCAATATGTATCATAAGGGGAGTGCAGCCACTTCAATATAGGGGAAAACCAATGTGGCACTTCAATGGAGAAGACGATGCCTCCCGTTGTGGTCGCAAAGGTCCAGACTCCGCTACATCTTTGGCGAAGATATTATTCGAATTGTACAAGGGAGAAGAAAAGGATTTCCTCCGCATTAAACTGCGGGATGGATTTTCCATGTACAACCCTCAAATCTGGGTAAGTCGTTATTTGTTACTCGACTCTATTCGTTCTTACCTTCTCGACCACCATTATTTATCTTGTCACTTCAAAACATGAGCTAAGGAGGGCCGTGAAAGGGTTCAACAACCCATCTCCGCAGCCAGAGGATCCCGGCCGGGCTCTTGATCTCGGATCTGAAGAAGATCCGAACATATCCGTGGAATTCGTCGACGAGATTTTCTATCAGGCGAGCAGTGACAGCTCCTTAGTGGCCATCGTCCGGATTATCCTGGACTGCTTCCCGTGTCACACGTAAGTAATGTAGGGGTTCCAATCCTCCGAAAGAATTCCTGACACTCACATGCCGTATTTTTACAGAAACGGCAGTCGGGACGTCACGCAGAACCCGCGGGGCCTTCTCAACAAGGGGCGCCTAGACAAGGTAGGCTTAAAAGGAAGGCGGTTAGGAGCGACACGCAGGCACAGAGGTATTCATCAAACATTCCCCATGATCTGTTTAGTCGATTTGTAGAGATGTGACAGCTTTAATTACGTCCTGTCAGGAAACGTTGGACTGTGTCTGGGGATCCTACCGGCCATCCCTCCAGCAGCCGGATTCCTGGACCGGATTCCCAAGCGGAGGCTGATGTGGGGACAGTGCCGAACTGTCCTCCTGCGGAGGATACGGATATGCTTTCTGCCACAAATTCACAAGTGGAGAGCACCATGAATCACCCTCGCCGACGGGCCGTAATCCGCAGTAGTATTTTTTCCGAAGAGGCATTCAACGCGTTCAATTCCGGACACGCCTATATCCGCGCTGCTCAAGATGGACTTGCCAGAGCAACGGACCGGTATGTGAAGGATATACGGGTAAGAGAATTTTAATAAGTATGTGTAGTAGTAGCCCCTGAGACTTGAAACAGTTGGCACAACTGATTTAAGGATCATTAAATGTATAGGTTCTTGTAGAGAAGAACGCCCCGTTGTCTCAAGAGCTGGAGGAGTGTAAAGCTCAAATGAAGGCTAATGTAGCCGAACAAGAGGGATCCAAAAAGATTTCTTCTGGTAATGATTCTTATACCAATTTGTGTGTTCGGCATGTTGTATAAATCTGATGAAATATTCGGCAGATAATCCCAGAGGAAATCCGGAGGGTGTGGGAGGTAATGAGCTGCATCTTTGAAGTCAACTAAAGGCGGGCGAGCGTTTGCTGACGTAGTCTATTCAGACGAAGAATAAGCTGCAAGATGCTAACCTCAAACTGAGCGTCGAATTGAAAGATGTTCGAGCTCAGCTTGCAGACTCCGTGAAGGAGAACCGAAGGCTTCGACGCGGAATTTATAGTAAGTGCTTGAACGAACTGCGGCATAGTTTGGCGAGGAGGCATATTGACAGAGTTATGTCTGTAGGTATGATGACGGGGCGACCTGAAGAAGAGATGCCCGGCTCCGCAGATGATATGTTGCAGGAGCTTTTACAATTGCACGAACGAGCTTGGCAGGTGATGCGGGATATTGCCCAGGCTTTGTGGCCATCCGATTCCCTGCCCGGAGGCATGGGCGAACTTGTAGAGATGCTCAAAGGAGCACAGTGGCACTTCCGATTATGGAAGATATTAGCCTGTTGTCATGGTGCGAGAGAAGCATGGGCCATGGTGAAGACGCGATACACCAAGGTTGACCCAAACCATATGGCCGAAGTCGGACTGGCCGTACCAGATGGATAAGAAATACCCGTTAGTTTGGTATATGATCAAGTACCATTAGCTGTGAAGTATTCCCAGCAGGATTGTAAGCTAGACAGCCTGTTGGATGGTATGGGGGAAGAGTACAGCCAGTCAGTATGATTATGTAACTCTGAATGGGCTTGTGTACTTTCTAGCCGGATTGAAAATCATTTTTCATGGCGGACCTGTTCGCTTCAGGCCCCGGATCCGACAGTCCGGGGTGTATCCGAATACCCACAGAACTATGAAAAACCGGGGCATGCGTGGAAACTAGACGTAGGGGTCATAAGTGCTTGAACCGACAAGTACCCAACTAGTTATGTTATATTACATGGATAGTAAGAAACATCTTCCAGAGAGAATAGTTCCGTTAGGGGTTCCTTTCTCTGGGTACGCATGCATCGATGTGCATGTCCGAACTGCGAACAAAAGTGCAGGAAATAAAACATCTGGGTATTTTCATTGTTAGGAATGAGAACGTCTTTTGTTCACCGACTGAACATTCCCTTAAGAACGCTAGCTTTCGGCTTCACCCAGTCTGAGGTACACATCCGGCTCAACCGGCAGTAACAATCGCAGAGGTGATCCCCTTATTCCCTAGCCGAATTAACGGGGAACATAGGGCATAAATACAAGAGCCAGGCAACCCAGCATGGCCAAAACTTAAGTCATATCGATGCATATAATGGTGAAGAAAAGGCACATTGTCAGGACCCCGATCCTAAGTCACACCGATCTAGCATGTAACACATCATATCACTTTGCGGCCTCACGCACGGTATTCCCACGGGTGCCACCTTACCTGGCCCGGGACCGTTTGCGCCTTTTGGCTCACGTATATGATAGTGCCGCTAGCATCCATATGACAAAGAACCCGGGCTGACATGGCTAGTCGTGAACCCAAAGTGGCACTAACTTACAGGGACAGGCATACATGACCCAACAACGAACGTGTCAGTCATCAGCGAGTGAATCCAGGCTGTAGCACTGGGCTAGCAGGACTCCGGTGAACCGGGCTGTAGCGGGCTAACAGGACTCCGGAATTCATCGCGTGACATTTCCCCGAGAAACGCGGCCCGGTGACCAAAACAGCGGCAAAGATCATCTACGCGTAGCTGGCGCTCAGCCGCATCCATCTAAGCAAGCGGGAGGGGCTGAGGTCGACCGGGCTCGCCGGAATCAAGCTCGCGGCGGCGGCCGAAGTTCGGCCAACGGCGGGTTAGGCGATGCAGGGCGCTAGGGGAGGCGTTGGTGTGTGCTACGTGCTCCTGGTGAGGTGTGGAGCATGGTGGTGTGCTCGGAAGCGAGCTTGCACGACTGTGGCCACGGCTACACCATAGCCGGCGGCGAGATGCTTCGGTCACGGTTGGGGATCGAGGCTAGAGGACGAACGCGTTGACGGGGAGAGGGGCGAGGGGCATAGGAGCTCACAGCGGTTCCGCAGGGTTGGTCGGTGGGCTCGGGGAGAGGCCGGAGCAAGCGGGGCGGCGATGTAGATCTCCGTCGTCGGGAGGTTGAAGACGACAGCGTGGAGACGCTCAGGACCGTCCGGCGCCATGTAGCTCGGTGGAGAGGATGAGGAAGATGCGGCGGAGCTCGAGGGCGTGTCGGAGAGGCTTGGGGATGGCTGCGGCCGCGCGAGCGCTGGTCGGCGGCGACGGTTGCGCTCAGATGAGCTCAAGGGAGAGAGCCAGGGGAGGGGAGAGGATGCAGCGGGTGAGGGAAAGGAGCGAGGGGACACGCGGCGTCGTCGTGGCGTTGCTAGGAGGGGCCGGGGAAGCAGGAGGTGGCCGGGGAAGCAGGAGGTGGCCGGGGCAGCGTCGGCGCTCGCCACGCACCTGTTTGTCCTCCTGGCAGAGGAGGAAGATGACAAGGGGGCGCTGGTGGGCTGGGCCGGCTATAGGGCCGCCAGGTGGGCTTCACAGGTAAGTTAGGTAGCTTCCTTTCTCCCTCTTTTATCTCTTTCTGTTTTCCTATTTTTCTGCAGCTTTGTGGCTTTATTAAAAATACTAAATCAATCCCAAAAATCATGCAACTACTCATGACCACTGTTAGAAATATATCCTACAGTAAACATTTCAGTTTGGGATTATTTGAGCATTTAAAATATTTTATAGTATTTAAATGCTCAAATGCAAATAAGTAATGATTTAATTCAAAATCCAGAATGGCCTAAAAATATGTGCATCATTTTTGGCAGAGGTTTTCACCTTTACCAGAAATCATGAACATTTCCAGAGGGCATTTTGGGTTTATTGAAAAAGATTTTATTTTGACTCTAGTTAAATTCATTAGCTGCTAGGGTTTATCAGCCCCCATTTCAAGTTTCATAAAATTTAAACATGACGCATGGATGCTAAAGCAAAAACAAGCAAGGCCTGAACTGGGGATGTGACACACATATGGAAAGAAAAATGCATATGTGGCTTGGCAAGAAGCCATTAAAGTAACTATATATATAGCTTCCGAATAGGAAGCCCCCAGGTATAGTGTGTGTGCATAATGCGGCTGGAGTTCTCAGGGCATCCGTACAGTTTTAAGGCTATATGTATAAAAAAGGAAAAAAGGGGCGAGAAAGGAGGGAAAGGAACATAATTGAAGAGGCGGAGATGAGGAGACAAACACTGGGTTCGGTGCTAGGCGTAGAATCTCCGGAGTCTGGCCACGTTCCATGGGTTCGACTCGAGTCTGTTATCAGAGGCATTGCACAGACGATACGCTCTTGTGGTGAGAACTTGATCAATGATGAAGGGATCCTCCCACTTGGGTTTGAGGTTGTCCTTCTTCTTCTCAGGTAGGCGTAGAACGAGTTCACCAATGTTATAAGTTTTGGCTCGTACTTCTCTGCTGTGATACCTTCGAGCCTATTGTTGATAGAATGCGGAACGGGCTTTAGCAACATCACGCTCCTCCTGCAAAGAGTCTAAGTTGTCCTGCCGATCTAGGTCGGCTTCCTTCTACTCATACATGCACACGCGAGGTGAGTCATGAATTATATCACAGGGCAGCACTGCTTCTGTGCCGTACACCATAAAAAATGGCGTGTATCCAGTGGTACGATTCGGCGTGGTCCGCAGCCCCCAGAGTACGGAGTCGAGTTCCTCAACCCAATGCGTGTCTGATTCCTTCAAGGATTGCACTAGTCTGGGTTTGATGCCGCTCATAATAAGACCATTTGCACGTTCGACATGACCGTTTGTTTGGGGATGATAAACAGAGGCGTAGTCGAGCTTAATGGCCATTTTGCTACACCAGGCTTTCACCTCCTCGGCTGTAAAACTCGAGCCGTTGTCGGTGATAATACTGTGGGGGACAAATAACGGTGTACAACCTCCGATATGAACTCTATCAGTGGTCCGGATTCGGCCGTTTTAACTGGTTTGGCTTCTATCCATTTGGTGAACTTGTCCACCATGACCAATAAGTATTTTTTCTTATGGCTTCCCCCTTTGAGGGGTCCCACCAAATCCAGCCCCCAGACCGCGAAGGGCCAAGTTATGGGGAGTGTTTGGAGAGCGGTAGGGGGCATATGGCTCTGATTGGCAAACAATTGACAACCAACGTAATGTTGGACAAGGTCTTGTGCGTCCACCCGGGCTGTCGGCCAGTAGAATCCTGACCGAAAGGCCTTGCTTACAAGAGCTCAGAATGCCGCGTGGTGCCCTCCTAGTCCAGAATGGATTTCGGCTAAGAGCTGCCACCCTTCCTCCTCGGAGATGCATCGTTGGAGCACTCCGGTGGCGCTCTTCTTGTAGAGTTCTCCTTCATGGACTTTATAGGCCTTAGAGCGTCGCACGATGCAGCGTGCCTCATTTTGGTCCTTGGGGAGCTCCTACCTATTAAGGTAGGCCAAGAAGGTCTTGGTCCACGGGGCGATGACAACCATTATTTCATGGGCCGAAGATGTTATTTCGGTGGCAGAGCCTCCGATTACGTCAGAGGGTTCAGAAGTTGGGGTTTTGTTCGGAGCCAGACTAATGGTGCCGGACTCCCCTTCCCATGCCACGGACGGTTTGAACAACCTTTCTAAGAAGATGTTAGGTGGTACGGGGTCGCGTCTAGCGCCGATGAGAGCGAGGATATCGAACCGAGCTGACATTTTGAGGACGGCATTGTGATAGGCCGCCATTTTCGGATCCTTGGCGTCAAAGTCTTCGTTTACCTGAGATATTGCGAGGTTCGAGTCCCCGCGTACCTCGAGGCGTTGAATGCCCATGGAGACTGCTATCCGAAGACCATGCAACAGAGCCTCATATTCGGCTGCATTGTTGGAGTCTGTGAATAATATTTGGAGGACGTACTGTACTGTGTCTCCGGTGGGGGATGTCAGGACGACACCCGCTCCTAATCCGACCAGCATTTTGGAGCCATTGAAATGCATGATCCAATTTAAGTACGTGTCATACTCTTTAGGGAGCTCGGCTTCTGTCCATTCAGGGATGAAGTCAGCAAGTACTTGCGACTTAATGGCCCGTTGTGGTTTGTATGTTATGTCAAACGAAAGGAGCTCAATAGCCCATTTAGCAATTCGGCCTGTTGCGTCGCGGTTATTTATTATGTCATTGAGTGGAACTTCGGAGGCCACCGTGATCGAACACTCTTGAAAGTAGTGTCGTAGTTTCCGGGATGCCATGAAGACCGCATACGCTATTTTTGATAGTGTGGGGATCGAGATTTGCATGGAGTGAGGACAGTGGACACTTAGTATACCGGCTTTTGGAGCGAGAACTTGTGTCCGTCTGCCTCTCATTCGACAATGAACATTGCGCTCACAACTTGGTTTGTTGCGGCTTTGTATAATAGCATAGGTTCGCCGATATTTGGCGCGGTCAGGACTGGGTTGGTGGCCAAGAGTGCCTATATTTCTTCCAGTCCGGTCGTGGCCGCATCCGTCCACTCAAAGTGTTCGGTGCATCGAAGAAGGCGATACAAGGGTAGTGCCTTTTCTCCTAAGCGGGAGATAAAGCGGCTTAAGGCAGCAACACACCCAGTTAGTTTCTGGATCTGCTTGAGGTCTGTTGGGATAGCCAACTGTGACAGAGCTCAGATTTTTGCTGGATTGGCTTCAATTCCTCTATTGGAAACGATGAAGCCGAGTAATTTTCCAGAGGGTACTCCGAAGACACACTTCTCCGGGTTGAGTTTGATGTCGTATGTTAGGAGATTATCAAATGTAAGCCTCAATTCGTCTATTAAGGTTTCAACGTGTCTTGTTTTGATAACCACGTCGTCTACGTAGGCCTCTACTGTCTTGCCGATTTGTTTTTCCAGGCATGTCTGAATTATGCGTTGATAGGTTGCGCCGGTGTTTTTAGCCCGAAGGGCATGGTGTTGAAACAGAAGGGGCCGTACGGGGTGATGAAGGCTGTTGCAGCCTGGTCGGACTCCGCCATCTTTATTTGATGGTATCCAGAGTATGCGTCGAGGAAACACAATGAATCATGTCCTATAGTGGCATCGATTATCTGATCAATGCGGGGGAGGGGGAAGGGATCCTTGGGGCATGCTTTGTTGAGGTCTTTGAAATTGACACATAAGCGCCAGAATTTGTCCTTTTTTGGTACCATTACCATGTTTGCTAGCCAATCCGGATATTTGATGTCTTTGATGAATCCGGCTTCGAGTAGCTTGGCTAGCTCTTCTTCCTTGGCTTGCCGCTTAGGTTCTGAGAAGCGCCTAAGAGTCTGCTTGACTGGCTTGTATCCTTTTACTATATTGAGGCTGTGTTCGGCCAGCCTGCGCAGGATGCCCGGCATGTCTGAAGGATGCCAGGCGGAAATATCCCAATTTTCACGCAGGAAATCTCACAGTGCGGCGTCTATTGTGGGGTTCAGCTGTGTCCCTATGGAAGCTGACTTTAAAGGGTCTGTTGGGTGGACCTGGAATTTGACTATCTCATCTGCAGCCTTGAAGGAGGTGGATTTAGGTCGCTTGTCGAGTATCAAGTCGTCTCTGTCCATTGTTGCTCGTAGTGTTGTCAGCTCTTCGGCCGCGAGAGCTCTGATAATGCCTCTAGGGCGAGGGTGGAAGTTTTTTTTCGGCGCGAAGTGCGACGTCCGGATCACTAGCTAGAGTGATGATTCCATTGGGCCCGGGCATTTTGAGCTTCATGTACCCGTAATGGGGTATAGCCTGAAAGCTCGTGAATGTGTCCCGCCCTAAGAGGGCGTGGTATCCGCTGCTGAATGGGGCTACTTGGAATGTAATTTCTTCGGACCTGTAATTCTTTGGCGTGCCGAATAGCACATCTAGTGTGATTTTTCCCGCGCATTGTGCCTCTCGACTGGGGATGATTCCCCTGAAGGTAGTGTTGCTTCGTTCAATGTGACTCTTGTCAATTTCCATCTTGTTGAGGGTTTCCTCATAGATGAGGTTTAGTTTGCTTCTGCCGTCCATGAGCACTTTAGTAAGCCTGAAGCCATCCATGATTGGGCTAAGGACCAAAGCGGCTGGTGCTCGGACTGTCCTGAATTGGGGTTCGTCACTGGCACTGTAGGTTATAGCCGTGTCGTTCCATGGGTTTATTGTTGCCATATGGCAAACTTCTGCGAGGCTGCGCTGAGCTCGCTTTCGTCTATTATTTGAGGCGAAGGTCTCAAAGACTGAAAATACCGTATTGTTGTCTCCGGTAGGATGTTTTATGAGGACATCTTCACCGCTCTTTGCCACCTGTTGGACTTTCCAACATGCTCTAAAGCTATGCATTGGCGTAGTATCCGGTGTGCTATGAATCTTGCATGGCCCGTTTAGCCATTCTTCCAATACGGTTCCTTGCCTTGCGGCGGGATTTATTTTTTTGGTACTTGAATCAGGTGACTTATGATAGTTTACCCTTTTAGTTCGGACAGGGGATTTGGCCAGAGCCAGACTATCCCAGAAACATGTTTGGGTTTTCCAGGCACTTTCCATCATGCAGTACTTTTGCAATATGGCCGCTAAGTCAGCGAAGTGTACTATGTCGCGGCGGCTTATAGCATTGAGAATCCCTTTGTCCGTGCAATTTTTGCAAAAGAGGGAGATTGCATCTGCCTCGCGACAGTCCTTGACCCTGTTTATCACAAGGAGGAATCTGGCCCAGTAGTGACATACTGTTTCTTGGGGCTCTTGTTTGATATGGGAAAGATTGGATAAATCTGGGTGGGTGGGTTGATTTGAATCCGAATCGCGACCCGATCTGGGACCCACGGGCAAAGAAGCTTCCGAGCTTAATGGCTCGGGTTCTGGGGCATTGCCTGATTTCTTCGGTCTGCCCCCCGATCCTGAGTCCGGGACCGGGGTCATGTCCTCCCGCGAGTGGGTGTCCGACTCGGAGAGCTCGTAAATTCGGACATAGTTCGTCCTCAAAGTGGAGGGAGAATTAGGATGATGCTCTTCCACTACCGCTATCTCATGGGTAACCGGTGGAGAGTGAATCTCCCTTTGATCAGGTTTAAGCCCGATCCGGTCATAGTCCGTAGCGACGCCTACGGCGGCGATGCGATCCAAGAGCTCATTGAGGGAGAAGAGCTCCATTAGATCCATCTGTTCCGCAAATTCCGAATCAATATGAATGCTATTTTTAATGACCTGAGAAGTCATTGTCGGCGCAACAGCCGATCGGGCGGTCATAACGAAGCCGCCCAGCCGGAGAGTTTGGCCTAAAGCCAGGGCTCCCCTGGAGGTGATGTTTTCCTTGATAGAGAGACGAGCCATCAAGCCTTATCGCGATGACACAGAGGAACTCTCAATGAAAGCACCAATGTCGGTGTCAAAACCGGCGGATCTTCGGTAGGGGGTCCCGAACTGTGCGTCTAAGGCTAATGGTAACAGGAGACTGGGGACACGATGTTTACCCAGGTTCGGGCCCTCTCGATGGATGTAATACCCTACTTCCTGCTTGATTGATCTTGATGATATGAGTATTACAAGAGTTGATCTACTACGAGATCAGAGAGGCTAAACCCTAGAACCTAGCCTATGGTATGATTGTTGATGATGATCGTGATGAGTCCTACGGACTAAACCCTCTGGTTTATATAGACACCGGAGGGGGCTAGGGTTACACAGAGTCGGTTTACAACGGAGGAGATCTACATCCGAATTGCCAAGCTTGCCTTCCACGCCAAGGAGAGTCGCATCCGGACACGGGACGAAGTCTTCTATCTTGTATCTTCATAGTCCAACAGTCCGGCCAAAGCAAATAGTCCGACTGTCCGGATACCCCCTTATCCAGGACTCCGTCATTGGGAAACAAATACAACGTTCTCATTGGGTTCGGGAGTGGGGATGACCTCCCCTTGGGCATGCAGCCTATGCGGGATTTCGGCGGTCAAATACCTGGCCTCCTTGAGCTTCTTGATGTCCTCCTCTGTGATAGAGGAAGCTATCCACCAACCTTGAAGGTTGGATCCGGACGTGATTGAAGGTCCGAAAGAGCTTAAAACTGAGCTTTGGGTGTTGGGACTCAAGGTTGAGGAAGGGTTGGGTGTGGGAAGAAAAGGACGGGTCTTGGTTCCTTTATAAAGGGGGTAAATACCAAGCATCCTCTGCGTGATCGTGTGGAACTTGTCTAAAATTGAGGTATCATACTAACATGCGCGGTTGGGTTAGCCACACCCGTATTGACGAGAATCCCGTAATAAGGGGAACACGATCTCTGCTTTGACAAGACATGCCAATAAAACCGCCTCGCGATACGTGTAGTGGCAGGCTGGGAAAAATGGTTCGTAGTAAACCGGGCCGCAGCCTGATGTCACGCCCTGAAAAGTTGTCAGCAGATTAGAATCGTGCAAAATTATGCTCTCTACGGTGTATGTGGAATTTATTTTGTAGAGCCAGACACGATTCATGTGTTCAAAATCTACCTTGGAGTATTCGGAGATGGAACCCGCCTTGCAATGCCAAAGACAATCTGCGCGCCGAACTCATCGTCATTGAAGCCTGGTTCAGGGGCTACTGAGGGAGTCCTGGATTAGGGGGTCCCCGTATAGCCGGACTATATACTTTTACTGGACTGTTGGACTATGATGATACAAGATTGAAGACTTCGTCCCATGTCCGGATGGGACTCTCCTTTGCGTGGAAGGCAAGCTTGGCGATTCGGATGTGTAGATCTCCTTCTCTATAACCGACTCTGTGTAACCCTAGCCCCCTCCAGTAACTATATAAACCGGAGGGTTTAGTCCGTAGGACAACAACAATCATAATCATAGGCTAGCTTCTAGGGTTTAGCCTCTATGATCTCGGGGTAGATCAACTCTTGTAATACTCATATCATCAAGATCAATCAAGCAGGAAGTAGGGCATTACCTCCATCGAGAGGGCCTGAACTAGGGTAAACATCATGTCCCCAGCCTCCTGTTACCTTTAGCCTTAGATGTACAGTTCGGGACCCCCTACCCGAGATCCGCTAGTTTTGATACCGACACCCTCTTCAACAGAAGGGGGTGCGCCTGTTCCACCAGCGACCTCTGTCCAGCCAGAGGTGCCGGATACTTTATCGACGGTTCTAAAGAACGCTTTCATCATTGAAGAACACCGTGCCCTTATGGGTGCGGTGATTGAGACGATTCATTCTGCGGAAAGCGAGCTGACTGAAGCCTACACCAGCCTCTTAACAGGCTTTGAGGTAAGTGGTGAGGTTTAAAGAGTGTCATAGTATAGATAGTAGCCCCTGATACACTGTTCGGTGTTCGAAAAGAATAACCGGACAAAGGATCGAATATATCCTTGCAGGAGACTTACCATGCAATACCCTTATTTATTTTATATTTTTCTATCTAAGAATGCGTCTTTATTGATTGCCACCTCTCATACTTCGGAAGTCTCCGGACTGAAGCAGCGTCCGGAGTGGGCCGAAGAAGAGCTCGGCCATGTGAAGAAGCAGTTGGAGGATAACCAAGGTATGTAAAATCTTGTTTTTATTTAGTACAAATCAATGATTGATTGTGATAGAAAAATGTGGTGATGTGCGCCAGGAGCGACGTCTAAAGTCGAGGCTCTTAAGAAGGCGGTGGCTGAAGCCGAAAAGAAGGCAACCAAGGAGCAGGCTGCTCATGAAAAACATGAAGCCAGGGTCGCTGAAGTTCAACAAGAAATCTAGGAAGCCGTGAAGAGGTGTGAGACCTTGGAGCAGAGCTTGTCGGATAAAGAATCCTAACTCACCAAGGCTCATCAAGCCGCACGCGATGCCCAGGGCGAGGCCCAAGGCGCCCTCCAGGAAATCCCGGAGGCCAGAAAGATCACGGCGGGTAAGGCTTTTTCTATGCAAAGCAAGTATGTGAAGGAAAGATTCCTATTACTAACCCGAATTCGGGGCTCTCCAAGGGCATTTGTGGATCTGCCATGCAGCGTATCTGATGCCGCACAATTCTATAGAGCCGAAGAGGGGGGCTCTACGGAGAAGCTGTTCTGGTCGCAATATCTTGCGCCAGAACATCTTGTGCCCTTTATCGATCAGCTAAGACAGTTGGTTGAGCTGCATAGGGTGGCCGAACTAGCCATGAAGGATTTAATTATCCGGCTGTGGCCTGTAGAAGCAATTCCCAACAGCTACTTCGGGCTCGTGAAGTGGCTGGTTAGTGCCTGCCCTCGTCTTGGTGCCATCAAGCGGTCGATCTGTATTGAAGGTGCACTAATGGCTTCTGCCCGCGCTAAGGTGCACTGGGCACAGATGGACGCTGTTAAGCTGATGACCGAAGGACAACCCAAAGGGAAGGGGCATCACAAACCTGAATTGTATTACGAGAGTGTCCTGGAGGGATCCCGCCTTGTGGCGGAACAGTGTGCCAAGGACATTATTTTCCCATGAATATATTTATGTTGTTCGATGTTGTAATATGGAACAAGGTTACTATGTCGTGCTTGTTATATAAAATTTTTACCTCCTGTGTGGTTGTTACTTATATTAATTCTGAGAGTTGGCCAGTCGTCGGCTTCTGCCCCCACACAAGAAGTACGGGGGTGTTTGGGATAAATTTAAACACTCTTTACCCCATTTTTTGGTCCTCTAAGGAGGTGTTCAGGGCAACGAACCAGGCAATCGGACTATAAGGCTTTATCACCCTCACTTAGCCATAGGAGTTTGACAAAAGGAAGGTAGGCGCAGCCCCTAGTGTTCGGAAGACCGAACTAGGGGCTCTATCAGCACCTGATCGGTGAAAATCGATCCATCGCACACTGCATTAGTTATCGCATGATGCGGAAGAAATCTTTAAAGATTTTGTAACCTCTCGAACAGCTGGCTAGCTCTTGCTGCATCATGACAGTCAGTTTTCGGCTTTCTGTATTGAGGTGCTCGTTCGGAAGAACTGGGACACAATCACAGTAGTTCTCCCTGTGCCACCTTAGCCGATATAGCGGAACATAAGGTAGCAAAACATGGGAGCCGGGCAAACCCAAGATTTGACCAAAGACATGATTCATAGCTGATGCATATAATGCTATAAGTTCGGGGTGCCGAACGACCGTGAAGGTATTCGGACTTACTTGCCGTATTATGGGTACAACAAAGCCCCTGGCATATTAAGGCGTACCAGAGTGTACGACTGCTATTTGACAAAAAATATAAATAAAAAAGGAACAGCAAGTGAACGTCATATAAAGCTGTGTATTTGTAATTGAATAATACGTCAAAGCGTATGAGTACAAGTAGTGCGATAAAAAGAAATATGACTTCGGAACATGCTGAGACCAGGGGGAGCTACGTGCGGATCTGAAGAATAGTAGGATGATCGTCAAGGGGAATATCTAGGGATTCCCCTGTGCGTTCGAGCTGTTTCCCTCCATGGTGGGTCCGTCCGTTCATAGGTCCGGTCGCCAGGTTGGCAGTGATGGTCTAGGCAAAAGTGAAACTGAAAGAAAATCCAAAAATATTTGGGTTTCCCCGAGCGGTTGATCCCTATTGTGGGACATAACCTTGCTGCGCCTCCGTCTATCGCCGAAGTGGTTAGTTGAGTTCTTGACGAGCTGGGCTATCCTATCGCAAGGTAGTTAGGACTCTTTTAACAGTGTCCGGGAACTTGGCCTTCGAATGAGTGTTCGATTGAAAGAGGTTGATCTGTGCTTCTGCCATTAGAGCGGCGGTGTGCTCTTCGGTACGGAGGGAGCGTTCAGTGTTTCCATTGACTATTACGACGCCATGTGGATCGGGCATCTTAACCTTACGGTAAGCATAGTGTGGCACCGCATAGAATCTAGCGAATGCGGTTTGTCCAAGCAGTGCATGATAACCACTTCGGAAGGGGACGAAGTCGAAGATTAACTCTTCGCTTCGGAAATTATCAGGGAATCCAAAGACCACTTCTAGTGGGATTGAGCCTATACAACATGCCTCTACACCTGGTATGACACCTTTAAAGGTGGTTTTAGTGGGTTTGATCCTTGAAGGATCTATGCCCATCTTGTGCACTGTATCCTGATAAAGCAGGTTCAGGCTGCTGCCTCCACCCATGAGGACTCGCGTGAGGTGGAATCCATCAATTATTGGGTCAAGGACCAGTGCGGCTGAGCTGCCGTGACGGATACTGGTCGGATGATCCTTTCGATCAAAGGTGATTGAGCCAGACAACCATGGGTTGTACTTTGGGGGCGACTGGCTCCATCACGTTGACATCCCTGAGTGCACGCCTCTGCTCCCGCTTGGGAATGTGGGCGGCGTATATCATATTCACCATTTTAATATGCGGAGGGAACTTCTTTTCCCTTCTGTCTTTGGGAGCCGGGGCTCCTCGTCATCGTCATCGCTTTGCGACCCCTTCTCCTTGCTTTCGGCATTTGACTTGCCGGCCTATTTGAAGACCCAGCATTCTCTGTTAGTATGATTAGCTGGTGTACCTGGGGTGCCGTGAATTTGACATGGACGGTCGAGTATGCGGTCCAGACTAGACATGCCCGGATTGTTTCTTTTGAATGGATTCTTCCTCTGACCGGTCTTAGAGCCGCTGAATCCGGTGTTGATAGTTGTGTCTTTGGTGCTATCGCTGTTGTTTCGATGTTTGTGTTTGCAGCATCGGTGCTTGCCGTTGTCGTCTCTGTATTTAGAATTTCCATGTTTACTTGATGTGCTGTTGCTACGAGCTAACCAGCTATCCTCGCCTGCGCAAAAGTGGGTCATGAGTGTCGTAAGGGCTGCCATGGACTACGGCTTCTCTTGGCCGAGGTGTCGGGCTAGCCACTCATCATGGATGTTATGCTTAAAGGTCGCTAGGGCTTCGGCATTCGGACATTCGACGATTTGGTTCTTTCTAGTTGTGAACCAAGTCCAGAATTTCCTAGCTGACTCTTTGGGCTGTTGGGTAATGTTACTTAAGTCATCAGTGTCCGGTGGTCGTACATAAGTGCCCTGAAAGTTGTCAAGAAATGTGTCTTCCAGCTTCTACCAACTGCCAATGGAGTTTTCGGGCAGACTATTCAGCCAGTGTCGAGCTAGTACTTTGAGTTTTAGCAGGAGATACTTGATGGCATGGACATCATCACCGCGGTCCATGTGAATGTGGAGAAGGAAGACTTCAATCCAAACCACGGGATCTATTGTCCCATCATATGGTTCGATGTTTACGGGTTTAAACCCATTTGGGAATTCATGTTCCATTACTTCGTCAGTGAAGCATAGGGGGTGTGCGGCACCTCTATGCCGGGCTACCTCGCGACGCAGTTCTAATAAACCTGGTCTGCTGTATTTGGCCCGGGCGGATTTGTATGTAGTATATCCGGCTTGACGGTCATCGTCATCCGTAGATCGATCTGGGCTGTCCTGCTTTGTCTTCTAATTCGTATCGCAGGTCATGTGTGTATCCCCAAGCCTTTGTGTTTCCATTTGTTCGGCGACAGGGTGCGGGCTGGTGTTCGGACTGATACGCCGCTTTATCTTGGCCACGCGGTGGTTGGTCAGCCGCATCATGCGCTGGTAGTATGGGCTCTAGCACCTCGTCCTCGAATTGAGGTGGCAACCTGTGCCTCGGGTAACTTTTGGTTGGGCGCTCGAGTCCATATTCCACAGCTGCTAGGACCTCAGTCCATCTACCAGTCAGTAGATCTTGATCAGCTTGAAGCTGCTACTGCTTGTTCTTCAGGCTCTTCACCATGGCTATAAGCCGCCGCTTGTAGCGCTCCTGCTCGGCGGGATCCTCAGGCATGGTAAATTCGTCATAGCCGAGGCTCATCTCATCCTTGGAGAGAGGCATGTAATTATCATCTTAAGAGTCTTCATTCGTGGCCTGTTCATCAGGGCTAACCTGCCCGTCCTGTTTGAAGCTTGGCTGGGCGGGGTCATCTTCGTTGTCTTCGGCATCATCCGGAGTGCTATTGTCTCTTGTGCCGGTGTCGCTATTTTTACCATGGCGTGGTTTAGAGCGGCGCCGCTGACGTCGACGCTTCGGCTGCTTCTTAGGAGGTTTATCCTCACCTGTATCCTTTTTGTCCTCGCCATTGTCTTCTTTGGGGGTATCCACCATGTAAATGTCATATGAAGAGGTGGCTATCCAGTGCCCTGTTAGCAGTGGTTCCTTTTCTTCTCCTGCATCGTCGTCCATACCATCGATGTCTTCGGAGTCGAAGTCAAGCATGTCGGTCAAGTCATCAACAGTGGCTATCAAGTGGGTGGTGGGTGGGCAGCAAAGTTCTTCGTTGTCCGCTTCCCACTCAAGCCGGACATAGTTCGGCAAAGAATCTCCTGACAAGGAGAGAGATTTTAATGAGTTTAACATGTCACTCAAGGGCGAGTGTCAGAAGATGTCCACGGAGGTAAACTCCAAGCTCGGCGCCCAATTGGATTCGTCGGGCGCAAACACACACGGTTCGGAACCTGTATCCGGAGATGAGTCCATGGTTCCGATGGCACAGATCTTGTTAGAGGTTAGATCTGTGTTTGGCTCGAGCACCGTAGAGTATGCGGCTTTTATGGCGGGGTACATCCTCCCGTCCTCGGATAGCATGATCTGCCCCAGATCTAAGGCCAGAGCGGTTGCAGGCGCTGTCCCCTGAGCATGATCCGATGACAGATTTAGGCCATGTTCATCGTGGCTACAGGGCGTGGCTGTCATAGGTTCGAATCCGTCGAAGATCAAGTCTCCGCGGATGTCGGCGGTGTAGTTCAAGCTTCCAAACCTAACCTGATGGCCAGCAGCGTTGCTGTCGATCTGCTCCAGATGGCCAAGCGAGTTGGCCTGTAGTGCGAAGCCACCGAATACGAAGATCTCTCCAGGAAAAAAATCTCACCCTGGACTGCGTCGTTGTAGATGATTGAAGGAGCCATCAAGCCTTATGATGACAATGCAGTGGAACTCTCAATGAAAGCACCAATGTCAGTGTCAGAACCGGCGGATCTCGGGTAGGGGGTCCTGATCTGTGCATCTAAGGCTAATGGTAACAGGAGGCGGGGGACATGATGTTTACCCAGGTTCTGGCCTTCTCTATGGAGGTAATACCCTACTTCCTTCTTGATTGATCTTGATGATATGAGTATTACAAGAGTTGATCTACCACGAGATCATAGAGGCTAACCCTAGAAGCTAGCCTATTATTATGATTGTTCCTGTCCTACGGACTAAACCCTCTGGTTTATATAGACATCAGAGGGGGCTAGGGTTACACAGAGTCAGTTACAGAGAAGGGAATCTACACATCCGAATCGCCAAGCTTGCTTTCCACGCAAAGGAGAGTCCCACCCAAACTCGGGACGAAGTCTTCTATCTTGTATCTTCATAGTACTTCAGTCTGGCTAAAGTACATAGTCCGGCTGTCTGAGGACCCCTTAGTCCAGAACTCCTTCACTCGTCGCTCACCACCTTGGGCTTCACATTGAAAATCTTCAGCCACAATCCGAAGTGTGGAGAGATGCGAAGAAAGGCCTCGCACACGACGATGAAGGTCCAGATGTTGAGGAAGGAATTGTGGGATAGATCATGGACATCGATCCCGTAGTAATGCCTAGGGCCGAGAACAAATGGGAGGAGGGGAAACCCCAGCCCGCGGACGAAGTGAGGGAGGAATACAACCCTCTCGCGGGGTTCCGGAATAGGGACAATCTGTCCCGCTGTTGGAAGATGGTGGCCGATCTTCTTGGCCAAATACCTGGCCTCCCGAAGTTTTTTTATATCCTTCTCCTGGACAGTGGAGGCCATCCATTTGCCTCCAGCTCCTGATCTGGACATTTTCGGAACGCTTTTTATGGGCGGAGAAGGTGAATGCTTGGGTGCTGGACAGAGAGAGAGAGAGAGAGAGAGAGAGAGAGAGAGAGAGAGAGAGAGAGTAAGCGGAGGAAGAAAGGCGTGTGTGAAAAAGAGGAACCTTATCCCTTTATAAAGGCAATAAAATCATGCGCCTCCCCACGTGCCCTCAAAATCGCTTATTCCCCAAGCATCACGCTGATGTCACGGTTGGGTTACCCACGCCCATATTGATGAGGATCCCGTAATAAGGGGACACGATCTCTGCTTCGACAAGACGTGCCAACAAAACCGCCTTGCGAGATGTGTAGTAGCAGTTTGGAAAAACGGTTCGAACAATGACCGGGTCACGACGTGATGTCACACTCTGAAAAGGTTGTCATCAGATTGGACCTGTGAATATTATACTCTCTACGGTGGTATGTGGAATTTGTTTTGCAGAGCCGGACACGATTCTCGTGTTCAAAATCTACTTTGGAGTATTCGGAGAAGGAACACGCCTTGTAATGCCGAAGACAAAACTGCATCATTGAAGCCTGGTTCAGGGGCTACTGAGGGAGTCCTGGATTAAGGGGTCCTCGGACAGCCGGACTATATACATGTGCCGGACTGTTGGGCTATGAAGATACAAGATAGAAGACTTCGTCCCATGTACGGGTGGGACTCTCCTTTGCGTGGAAGGCAAGCTTGGCGATTCGGATATGTAGATTCCCTTCTCTGTAACCGACTCTGTGTAACCCTAGCCCCCTCCGATGTCTATGTAAACCGGTGGGTTTAGTCTGTAGGACAAGCACAATCATAATCATAGGCTAGCTTCTAGGCTTAGCCTCTACGATCTCGTGGTAGATCAACTCTTGTAATACTCATATCATCAAGATCAATCAGGCAGGAAGTAGGGTGTTACCTCCATAGAAAAGGCACAAACCTGGGTAAACATCGTGTCCCCCACCTCCTGTTACCATTAGCCTTAGACGCAAAGTTCGGAACCCCCTACCCGAGATCCGCCAGTTTTGACACCGACAATGAGCATTACCGAGAGGGCCCAGAGATACCTCTCCAATACACGGAGTGACAAATCCTATTGTCGATCTATGCCAACCCAACAAACACCTTCGGGGACACCTGTAGAGCATCTTTATAATAACCCAGTTACGTTGTGACATTTGATAGCCCACAAGGTGTTCCTCTGGTATTCGGGGGTTGCATAACCTCATAGTCAGATGAATATGTATAAGTCATGAAGAAAGCAGTAGCAATAAAACTTAACGATCATTATGCTAAGCTAATGGATGGGTCTTGTCCATCACATCATTATCTAATGATGTGATCATGTTCATCAAATGAAAACACATGTCTATGGTCAGGAAACATAACCATCTTTGATTAATGAGCTAGTTGATACGTCTCCAACGTATCTATAATTTTTGATTGTTCCATGCTATTATATTATCTGTTTTGGATGTTTAATGGGCTTTAATATGCTCTTTTATATTATTTTTGCGACTAACCAATTAACCAGAGGCCGAGTGCCAGTTTCCTTTTTTTGCCTATTTTAGAGTTTTTCAGAAAAGGAATACCAAACGGAGTCCAAACAAAATGAAACCTTCGTGATGATCTTTCTTGGACCGAAAGCAAACCAGAAGACTTGGAGTTGAAGTCAGAGACGCAACAAGGCGTCCATGAGGTAGGAGGGGGCGCCCAGGGGGGTAGGTGCGCCCCCACCCTCGTGGGTCCCTTGTAGCTCCATTGACCTACTTCTTTCGCCTATATATACTCTTATACCCTAAAAACATCAGGGAGAGCCATTAAACCACTTTTCCACCGCCGCAACCTTCTGTACCCGTGAGATCCCATCTTGGGGCCTTTTCTAGCGATCTGTCGGAGGGGGAGTCGATCATGGAGGGCTTCTACATCAACACCATTGCCTCTCCAATGAAGCGTGAGTAGTTTACCGCCGACCTTCAGATCCATAGTTATTAGCTAGATGTCTTCTTCTCTCTCTTTGATTCTCAATACAAAGTTCTCCTCGATGTTCTTGGAGATCCATTCAATGTAATATTCTTTTGCGGTGTGTTTGCCGAGATCCGATGAATTGTGGATTTATGATCAAGATTAACTATGAATATTATTTGGTTCTTCTCTGAATTCTTATATGCATGGTTTGATATCTTTGCAAGTCTCTTCGAATTATCGGTTTAGTTTGGCCTACTAGATCGATATTTCTTGCCATGAGAGAAGTGCTTAGCTATGGGTTCAATCTTGCGGTGTCCTTTCCCAGTGACAGTAGGGGTAGCAAGGCACATATTGTATTGTTGCCATCGAGGATAAAAATATGGGGTTTATATCATATTGCTTGAGTTTATCCCTCTACATCATGTCATCTTGCTTAATGTGTTACTCTGTTCTTATGAACTTAATACTCTAGATGCATGCTGGATAGCGGTCGATGTGTGGAGTAATAGTAGTAGATGCACACAGGAGACGGTCTACTTGACACGGACGTGATGCCTATGTTCATGATCGTTGCCTTAGATGTCATCATAATTATGCGCTTTTCTATCAGTTGCTCGACAGTAATTTGTTCACCCACCGTAATACATGCGATCTCAAGAAGCCACTAGTGAAACCTATGGCCCACAGGTCTATGTTCCATTATATTGAATTTCTTTTCCATTATATTAAAGTCTCTTTTCCATATTATCGAATCTCATTTACTATTTTACAATCTTTACTTTCTGATCTATACAACAAAGATACCAAAAATATTTACTCTATTCTCTCTATCAGATCTCACTTTTGTGAGTGACCGTGAAGGGATTGACAACCCCTTTATTACATTGGTTGCAAGTTCTTGATTGTTTGTACAAGTATTCAATGACTTGTGTGTCATCTCCTACTGGATTGATACCTTGGTTCTCAAAACTGAGGGAAATACTTCTGCTACTTTGCTGCATCACTCTTTCCTCTTCAAGGGAAAACTAACGCAAGCTCAAGAGGTAGCAAGAAGGATTTCTTGCGCCCTTGCTGGGGATATCTACGCCAAGTCATGCCATACCAAGTACCCATCATAAACTCTTCTCCCTTGCATTACATTATTTTCTATTCGCCTCTCGTTTTCCTCTCCCCCATTTCTAAAATGATTTTCGAAAACCTTTGCCTTTTCTTCACCCCTCTTCCGTTCGTCTCTTCTCGCTTTCTTCTCGTGTGTTCATGTATTAGATCGTTTGTTTCGTCCTCATGGCTAGTCCTCCTGTCATTGTTAGTACTCTCGATGATTAAGTTCTCAATTTTAAACAAAGGGAGGGAGAAAATCTAAAAGATGCTTTGTATAGGATTTGCAATGCTCAAAATAGATCTATTAGGAAGCAATCCACTTGCTTCTTCTTTGTAATTTTATGTAGGCATTACTCCTTGGAATAGATATGGTCTTGATACCATTACTGGAGGGAATTTGTTGGGAAGCCATACTTTTGATTCTTATAATGCCATGATAGATTTGTTAGCCCCACCACCTCTTTTGGGCAATGGAACTATTTTAACCTTGGAACATGTGATTCAAAGGCTTGATATTATTGAAAATAAAATTGCTACTATTGAGTTATTCAAAAATTTGGATAAAAAGATCCATAACCAAATTACTCAATATGGATCTAAGGTATGAGTTACTATAAAGAATCTTAGGGAAAAAGAACCCATAGTTAATGAAAAGATAGAGCAAGATATTATTACCAACTTGGGTTCCGCTTTTTCTGCCGTTAAAAATACCTCGAATCCTCCTCCTGCCAAAGTTTCCAAGTTTATTTACGTTCCTAAGAATAAGGGTGAATCTTCTATTAAGGAAAATGAAGATCTCAAATCAATAGTAATCACCCTGATTTTTTTGATATCATTAAGGAACCATATGCCACAAATGAATTTCTCGATTTCTTGCCTAGGGTTTTGATCATTAAAAAAACCAAAGAACCTCCTAAGGGCTATGCCTGTTCAATTGAAGGATTTCGTACCAAAGATGGTAACACCTAGATTTATTCTTGTTTTTATGCCTAGCTAAGGGCGTTAAACGATACCGCTTGTTGGGAGCCAACCCAATTTTATTTTTGTTCTTTGATTTTTGCTCCTGTTTAGTAATAAATAATTCGTATAGCTTATGTTTAGATGTATTTTTATGTTATAATTAGTGTTTGGGCCAAGTAGAACCTTTGGGAAGACTTGGGTGAAGTCTTTGCGATCTTGCTGTAAAAAACAGAAACTTTTGCGCTCACGAGAATAGCTGTCACTGTTTACAAAAGAGTTCTTTTAGGTTGATTATTTTTGCAGATGATTAATAGACAAATTAATAACGTCCACCAATTTATTTAAGATTTTTGGAGTCACAGAAGTATTCGAAAGTTACAGATTGCTACAGAATGTTCTGTTTTTGACAGATTCTGCTTTTCGTGTGTTGTTTGCTTATTTTGATGAATCTATGAGTAGTATCGGGGGGTATGAACCATACAGAAGTTGGAATACAGTAGGTTTAACACCAATATAAATAAATAATGAGTTCATTACATTACCTTAAAGTGGTGGTTTATTTTCTTATACTAACGGAGCTCATGAGATTTTCTGTTGACGTTTTGTGTTGTGAAGTTTTCAAGTTTTGGGTAAAGATTTGAAGGATTTTGGAATAAGGAGTGGCAAGAGACTAAGCTTGGGGATGCCCGGGGAACCCCAAGGTAAAATTCAAGGACAACCAAAAGCCTAAGCTTGGGGATGCCCCAGAAGGTATCCCCTCTTTCATCTTCGTCTATCGGTAACTTTACTTGAGGCTATATTTTTATTCACCACATGATATGTGTTTTGCTTGGAGCGTCTTCTATGATTTGAGTCTTTGCTTTTTAGTTTACCACAATCATCCTTGATGTACACACCTTGTGGGAGAGACACACAAGAATCAAAGTTTATTAGAATACTCTATGTGCTTCACTTATATCTTTTGAGCTAGAAAATATTGCTCTAGTGCTTGACTTATATCTTTTTAGAGCACGGTGGTGGTTTCATTTAATAGAAATTATTGATATCTCATGCTTCACTTATATTATTCTGAGAGTCTTTTAGAACATCATGGTAATTTGCTTTGGTTATAAAATTAGTCCTAATATGATGGGCATCCAAGATGGGTATAATAAAAACTTTCATATAAAGTGCATTGAATACTATGAGAAGTTTGATTCTTTATGATTGTTTTGAGATATG
Organism: Triticum dicoccoides; assembly: GCF_002162155.2. Taxonomy (NCBI): domain Eukaryota; kingdom Viridiplantae; phylum Streptophyta; class Magnoliopsida; order Poales; family Poaceae; genus Triticum; species Triticum dicoccoides. The sequence goes on along the minus strand of NC_041381.1, from coordinate 576,446,937 downwards.
AAGATGGTGATATTAGAGTCATGCTAGTAGAGTAGTTGTGAATTTAAGAGATACTTGTGTTAAAGTTGTAATTCCCGTAGCATGCACATATGGTGAACCGTTATGTAATGAAGTTGGAGCATGATTTATTTATTGATTGTCTTCCTTATGAGTGGCGGTCGGGGACGAGCGATGGTCTTTTCCTACCAGACTATCCCCCTAGGAGCATGCGCGTAGTACTTTGTTTCAATAAATAATAAATTTTTGCAATAAGTATGTGAGTTCTTTATGACTAATATTGAGTCCATGGATTATACGCACTCTCACACTTCCACCATTGCTAGCCTCTCTAGTACCACGCAACTTTCGCCGGTACCATACACCCACCATATACCTTCCTCAAAACAGCCACCATACCTACCTATTATGGCATTTCCATAGCCGTTATGAGATATATTGCCATGCAAGTTTCCACCGTTCCGTTTATCATGACACGCTCCACATCATTGTCATATTGCCTAGCATGATCATGTAGTTGACATCGTATTCGTGGCAAAGCCACCGTTCGTAATTTTTTCATACATGTCACTCTTGAATCATTGCACATCCCGGTACACCACCGGAGGCATTCACATAGAGTCATATTTTGTTCTAAGTATTGAGTAATTCTTGAGTTGTATGTAAATAAAAGTGTGATGATCTTCATTATTAGAGCATTGTCCCAGTGAGGAAAGGATGATGGAGACTATGATTCCCCCACAAGTCGGGATGAGACTCCGGTCGAAAAAAAGAAGAAAAAAAATAGGCCATAAAAAAAGAGAAAAGTCCCAAACAAAAAAAATGAGAGAATAAGAGAGAAGGGGCAATGCAACTATCCTTTTTCCACACTTGTGCTTCAAAGTAGCACCATGATCTTCATGATAGAGAGTCACATATGTTGTCACTTTCATATACTAGTGGGAATTTTTCATTATAGAACTTGGCTTGTATATTCCAGTGATGGGCTTCCTCAAAGTGCCCTAGGTCTTCGTGAGCAAAGAAGTTGGATGCACACCCACTTAGTTTCTTTTTTTGAGCTTTCATACACTTATAGCTCTAGTGCATCCGTTGCATGGCAATCCCTACTCACTCACATTGATATCTATTGATGGGCATCTCCATAGCTCGTTGATACGCCTAGTTGATGTGAGACTATCTTCTCCTTTTTGTCTTCTCCACAACATCCATGCTATTCCACCTATAGTGCTATATCCATGGTTCACGCTCATGTATTGCGTGAAGATTGAAAAAGTTTGAGAACAATGAAAGTATGCAACAATTGCTTGGCTTGTCATCAGGGTTGTGCATGATTAAATACTGAAAGTGCAACTATCCCTGGGTGGTTTTGGTAATTCATTACAACATATATCTCATTGAGCTAATGCTATTTCAAGATAAATATTTCAGGAAATCTCAATGGTTGGCATGGCATGGATGAGAAACATGGACCCCTCAAAATGCTAAGGACAAGACAAAAGGATTGGCTCAAGCTCAAAGCACAAGACTCTACATTTTACTTTTAGTGATCCAAGATCACATTGAGTCAATAGGAAAGCCAATACTATTAAGAGGGGGTGAGGTGTGCTTAATGAGTTGCTTGCTCAAAGTGCTTAGTGATATGCTCCAAAGCCCTCAACTACTTTCTCATATCCATATATGTCCCAAACCAAAAGTCAAACTCTGCCCTACCGAAACTCGTTATCCGGCGCCACCGAGTTCAGTTGACATAGCCACTGCCACAAACCCTAGTCTTTTCGGTCTCACCGATAGGGATCTCGGTCTCACCGAGATGGGATTGTAATCTCTTTGTTTCCCTTTGTAACGTTTCGGTCAAATTGAGATGAGTGATTGGTCCCACCGAGACTGCAATGCAAACTCTCTGTTTCCCTTTCGTAAGGTTTCGGTCCAACCGAGATGAGTGAATCGGTCCCGCCAAGTTTGCCTGACCAACTCTCTGGTTAGCTTATTACCAAAATCGGTATCACCGATTTTGTGTAATCGGTCTCACCGTGATATGTTATGCCCTAACCCTAATGATACCAGTCCTACCGAGTTGACATGTCGGTCCCACCGAAATGCCTAACGGTCACATTATGAACTAAATCGGTTCGACCGAGTTTAACAATCCGGTCCCGCCGAGTTTGGTAAGTTGTGTGTAAGGGTTAGATTTTGTGTGGAGGCTACATATACCCCTCCACCCACTCTTCATTTGTGGAGAGAGCCATCAGAACATGCCTACACTTCCAGTATCCATTTTCTGAGAGAGAACCACCTACACTTGTGTTGAGATCAAGATCTTCCATTCCTACCACATAAATCTTGATCTCTAGCCTTCCCCAAGTTGCTTTCCACTCAAATCTTCTTTCCACAAAATCCAAATCTTGTGAGAGTGAGTTTAGTGTTGGGGAGACTATCATTTGAAGCACAAGAGCAAGGAGTTCATCCAGGGCCGGGCCGGCAAAATATGAGGCCCTGTGCAAAACTCTAAATGGGGGCCTATTCACATAGAAAAATAGAGCTGCAATAAAATACCTAGGGCCATGTTAGGTATTGTAGTGTAATTTGATAATATGGAATCTCCCCATACAAATATCTTTTTCAATAACAACTTCAATATTGAATATATTATATAAATATTATCTATAAACTCTACATATAACTGGACGAAAACTACCCATCGTGTTAAGGTGTTATTGCTGAATTGAAGAACACAACAACTACATTTCTTCTGAACCTAGACATATACTTCATAGATTACGTCTACACCTTAGCATGAAAACATAGAACACACACAGTACAGAAATTATAGCATGAAGTTGAAACAAAAGCACCTGAAAGATCAAGGGTGACACTACAAAACAAATACACTTCCGTGATGATACGTGTTTGTCACAGTAGGTCGAGTTTTTTGTCATGCATGTACATCTATGATGATTTTATGACAGAATCAAGATAGTCATACATGTGTTGTTGTAGAAGTGTTCCATGACATTACCAAAATTATCATCACGGAAGTGTCCACTTCCATGACGATAAATCGCGCGTCACAGAAGTGCGTTTGTCAAGGGTGACCGACATGTGGCATCCACCGTAGCGGAACGCCGTTAAGGTATCGGGTCCAGTTTTGGATCCGACAACCAATTAACAGCCCCAACCAATTGGGATTTTCCATGTGTAAAATCATCATTGGCTGGAGGAAACACGTGTCGGCTCACCGTTGGGACAGATGTCATCCACTCAATGGACCGAAGGCGCCTATGATACAGCGACACGTGGCATGGCCCAACAGAGGCCCATTCCTGTGAATAGGACGGCCTGATTGACTTGGTCAAAAGGTGGCGGGCCGGCCCACGGAAAGCCTGTTAACGGCCTGTTCGCATATAGCCCATTTACAGCACGCAAACCCAGGGCCCATTACGACCTCTCCGAATTAGGCCAAGTAGCGTCATCTGGGCCGTCCAATATGATTCCAGCCCGTTTTAACTTCCGGCCCATGTGTGGCCCATGACTTCTTTCGGCCCATATGAGGCCCTTTGTAACTCTTGGCCCATTAACGACCCATTGTGAAACTGGCCCGTAATGAACAGTGTATCACTTTATACCCATTAACGGCCCATTATTCCATTGGGTCGTTTCCAGCCCAAGTTATCTTTCAGCCTCCTCAGGGCCCATTGGTTCTTGGGCTCATTTGCAGCATCCGGTTACATACGGCCCATTACTGTCATTTTCTGCTTGTGGGCCAAATTCAGCCCGTCGTTGCAGTCGGCCCGTTTGTGGATCGTTAATACGTTGGGCCGTTTTCATGTAAAAAAACCTGTTGGGCTGTTTTCATAGAGTTATCAAATACGGCCTATTAACGGCTCGTTATGGTCCACGAACAATATGGCCCATAATTGGCGAAATGACAATACGCCCTGTAGAAAGCCCATGGATCCTACGGCCCGTATGAGGCCCATGGATCGTATGTCCCGTAGAAGGCCAGTGGATCGCACGGCCCGTAGAAGGCCCATAGAAGGCCCATGGACCCTGCGGCCCATAGAAAGCCCATGAATCCTAAGGCCCGTAGAAGGCCCATGAATCCTAAGGCCCGTATAGAAGGCCAATGGATCCTACGGCCCGTATAGAAGGCCAATGGATCCTGCGGCCGGAAGAAGGCCCATGGAACATATGGCCTGCAGGACGCCCATGGTTACAACAGACCGTGTGTTGCCATGATTATTTTGGCCTAGTTATCAGAAATATGCTATCGTGGCCACTAGGAAAACACAGAAAAAGAACTGCAGTGACTACAAGCAAACAACTAAACAACACAATAATGAAATAAATAAGCAAGCAATTAACGCTAGCCTATTACCGCTATTACACATATTACATCCACTAGGCATCAAAGTTTGCCACCAGTGCAAATATAGGGAACAAAGCAGCATATTACATACACTGGCCATCAAAATTGGCCACCGGTGCAAATAAATGCGGCAGCAAAACAAGAGGATAACTGAAACAACTTCAGAAGAGCTCAAAGAAACGTTATCCTGGGTATCCACCATGCTGGCAATAATCTTAGCAAGCATATTAGCTTTGTCCTGTTTGGCGCTAAAATCCTTCAACGCTTGTTGTTATACCAGAAAGTATGCATCTGAATGCTCGAGGGACTTCCGCAGTCCTTCCGCTTCTTGTTGCAGAACAGCTGATCGATGTCTTTTAGCTTGTAGTTGAGACTCAAGAAATCGAACTGATTCAGACAGTGAGTTTGAATAGCTTGTGCAAGCGGTAGTGGCCAGTAACTCGAACACTAAACCAAGACAGGACTTTGGGGTTGTCTCGCTGTCTTCAAGATAGTCTTCCTTAGCTGTTTTATCAGCTTTGTTGGAGACCAACAAGGATGTGTCACTATCATGTACCTTATCTGCATTACTTCCTTTACCATTGCTTAATAAGGCACTCTTCCCCAATATTCTATCAGCATTCTAAAAGAAGAAACAAGTAGACACATAACAAGTTTAGCATGTACTAGTATATGAAACTCATTTCGGTGAACCAGTTCATTAGTAAGGTGGACAGGATTAAACTACCAAGTCTTCTATCGCCAAGTACTAGTACATAATAAAAGCATGAAACAAACATATATCTATGTCCTATATATGGTCACTGCATTGTCTTGCCAAATCAAAATAGAGACACGGTTCAAATCATATCAGTTCAAGACAAAGGAGCAATGAAAGAATAGAAAGCGTGGGAAACTACACGTGTCGGTGTACTAGAGTAGGGGTACCCTATTACCCCGAACTCGTGCACGGGCAGTTGCAGCGCCCCGCGGCAAGGCTTGCCGGGTGACCGCCAAGACCCTCCGTGGTTCCCTTGAAGACCATTCAAGAACAAAGTACTCAAACCAAGGCCCCGGCAAGAGGAGCTTGCCGGGAAGAAACAAGACCCCGGCAAGAGGAGATTGCCGGGAAGGCTATTCAAGGCATACCAAGAAAGCTTGCCGCGACGCGCCCTGCGTCCCGGCAAGATCCGGCGAGCGACAAGCTTCCGGACGCGACAAGACGACGACCGCGGCAAGGAGCTTGCCGCGGGAAACCCCCACTTCGTGCCCGCGCTCCAGCACACCTGCTAACGTGTCGCTCTGGGACTCTCCCAAGCACACGTGGCAGGAGGCCGTGCAGCTAGGGGTACGTGGTGGCAAGCGGAGATGAAGAGAAGCCCATCGTGGCAAACGGTGGCGCTCCTAACGGTCACCTTTTGCACTATTTAGGAGACTCAGACAGGCATTTAATGCCCTTGTCCCCTGCCGTCAGAGTTAGGTAGGGTGCACTATATCCACAGTAGCGGTATCTGCACCTACCGCATCCTTTTCCATTTTTTACCCTTCTAGTCTACGTTTCCACCTGTCGGTGACCCCTTGAAAGTATAAAAGGAGGCCCAGGCGCAACGTAGAGGAGGTTCGGCCAGTTCGGCTCATTCAACACCAGGAACACTCTCACGCTCAGTCTGGCAGTGTTCATCGCTCCTGAGCAAGAATCCAATACACACAAACAAGCAGTAGTAGGGTTTTACGCATCCGTGCGGCCCGAAGCTGGGTAAAATCGCCCGCGTGCACTGCCTCGATCCGCTCTTTGTGCGCTCTCCGCCCCCCACCGAATCGAAAGGGGCCCTGTCCCCATAGGTGTCGGTGGAATCAGCGCCCCCTGACATCTCTGGCGCGCCAGGTAGGGGGCGTCGAGATTGTGCGAATCCGATCCGGCGTGCACGCAAGGCTCGGAGATCTTGTTCTTTGTACGGAAAACCTGTGTGCGGAGGAATCAACTCGTAGCTAGTTGCGCCCTTACTCTGTTTCGAGTCCGCTCAACAACTTAAGTGAGCTGCTAGCGCCCTTACTTTGCTTTGAGTCCGCTCAGCAACTTAAGTGAGCCGCTAGCGCCCTTACTTTATTTCGAGTCAGCTCAACAACTTAAGCAAGCTGCAACTAGTTGCGACAAGATTGCTTGTCGGTAGCGACCCCACCAGTAGGCTGCTGAAGTTCCGCACTCGGTGCTCGCGGCAAGGGTGCCTGCACCGGCAAGTTTCCCTAGAAAGCGTAGGGTGGACGTACAAAGAGAGGTTGAACAGGAAGATAGCATGCGCTATTTATTTGAGATTTCTGCATAGACCTGTATGCCGAGGAGCCTTCTCCGGGCTAGTTGCGCTCCATGTTTCCTCGAGTCCGCTCGGCAACTTGTGCGGTTGCGCTAGAACCAAGAAGGTAAACCTTTCCGGGAGGCGTTGTTCCCGAATAGCCGCTAAGGGCCCGTTCCCTCAAGCGCTACTGGCTGGATCGTATGCACCGGAAAGCATTCCAGCAGGCATAGGGAATATGCAGCAAAAGTCAAAATTCGCAAGCAAGTTAAGTGCACTTCGGATGCTAATCACTTGTCATGTTTAAACGCAGTTATGGCCCGGGGGCTGGCAACGCCCTTAGGGCCAATCTTTTCGGCGTCAAGAACGACGAAGTTCTTCGCCATAAGCCTTTCCGGCAACGATCTTGCCGGGAGCCGGTGTCAAGAACGACGAAGTTCTTCGCCATAAGCCTTTCCGGCAACGATCTTGCCAGAAGCCGGCGTCAAGAACGACGAAGTTCTTCGCCATAAGCCTTTCCGGCAACGATCTTGCCGGGAGCCGGCGTCAAGAACGACGAAGTTCTTCGCCATAAGCCTTTCCGGCAACGATCTTACCGGGAGCCGGTGTCAAGAACGACGAAGTTCTTTGCCATAAGCCTTTCCGGCAATGATCTTGCCGGGAGCCGGTGTCAAGAACGACGAAGTTCTTCGCCATAAGCCTTTCCGCCAATGATCTTGCCGGGAGCCGGTGTCAAGAACAATGAAGTTCTTCGCCATAAGCCTTCCTGGCAACAAGCTTGCCGGAAGCCGGCATCGAGAACGTCAAAGTTCTCTGCCAAAGATAGAAGCCTTCCTGGCAACAAGCTTGCCGGAAGCCGGCATCGAGAACGTCAAAGTTCTCTGCCGAAGATAAAAGCCTTCCTGGCAACAAGCTTGCCGGAAGCCGGCATCGAGAACGTCAAAGTTCTCTGCCGAAGATATAAGCCTTCCTGGCAACAAGCTTGCCGGAAGCCGGCATCGAGAATGTCAAAGTTCTCTGCCGAAGATAAAAGCCTTCCCCGCAACAAGCTTGATGGAGGCGGCATCGAGAACGTCAAAATTCTCTGCCGAAGATAAAAGTCTTCCTGGCAACAAGCTTGCCGGAAGCCGGCATCGAGAACGTCAAAGTTCTCTGCCGAAGATAAAAGCCTTCCTGGCAACAAGCTTGCCGGAAGCCGGCATCGAGAACGTCAAAGTTCTCTGCCGAAGATAAAAGCCTTCCTGGCAACGAGTTTGCCGGAAGCCGGCATCGAGAATGTCAAAGTTCTCTGCTGAAGATAAAAGCCTTCCTGGCAACAAGTTTGCCGGAAGCCGGCATCGAGAACGTCAAAGTTCTCTGCTGAAGATGAAAGACTTCCTGGCAACAAGCTTGCCGGAAGCTGGCATCGAGAACGTCAAAGTTCTCTGCTGAAGATAAAAGCCTTCCCGGCAAGCCAGTATCGCTGGGGGCTGTGAGTGCCAAGAATCGTCCACGGCAAACCAGAGTTGCCGGGGGCTGCAATATCAGATAAGTCTTTCATCCCTTATCATGCATCCTCTTATGAACTGGGGAATGCGAAACCACGTTTCTTCCTGGAAACTGCCGTGCTCCCTCGACTCTAGGCCCTGGGGCTCGTTCTCGGGGCCAAGTTTGGTCGTAGTCGCGGCAGCAAAGGGATGAAACGAGGAGACCGCACCCACCTCGTTCCTACCTCCGTTAAAAGCGTGAGAAAGGTTGAGCGACATGGGAAGGCGGCAGGGCCTGTTGCCGGGAGATGAAATGTCTGTCCGAGGGATACCAAGGATTTGCTCCTTGGCGTGGGTTTAACTCGCGAGACAAATAACCCGGCAAGCATTCCCCTTTTCATTAAAAAACATCCCACTCAGGTACAGTCCATAGAGGACGAAAAACATGATAGAGAGGATTACAAGTTTTAGATACAGCTAAGGCCCGAAGGCTTACAAATTAAAAAGATAAGATGCCCGTAATCCCTTTCCTGTCCCTCTCCTCAGGAGGCAGGTCAAGGAGGTGAAAATGGCAGAAGGAGCGCCTAGGCGAGCTACGGGTGCCAGAAGACACCAAGGGAACATCCCGGGGGTCGTTCGAAGGCTGGACGGCGACGGCGGCGCTGGAAGCGGGGCTCGAAGACGGGGCGGCAGGACGTCAGCACGCTGTCGAGGGCACCACGCCCTCGTACTCCAACCTGACGGCCTTGTCGCCAGCCCTCTTCCCCTTCCGCAGCCTCCCTACGCCAGCCGCCCAAGGAGATGACCCCGGGGAGTTCAAGAAGCCGGCGACGCGGATGATGGGGTCGCCGGTGCCGCGTAAAGCGGCGTACGACGCCTAGTCGGACCCGCCGCTCCGCCGCCCGATGCCCTCATCGTCGCTGTCGCTCCCCTCCTCGTCGCTCTCGCTCGAGGAGGAGCCTTCGCTGTCAGAGGAGCTGTCCACGCAGCACTTCGCCCGAGTGCCGAAGCACCCGAAGGCCTTGACAGAGAGGAGATCGCCCTCCATCAACTTAAAATGGAGGGTAAACCCCTCCGTCAAGCTGTGGATGCGGGCGAACGTCTTCCACCCTCGATCAAGATACATCACATTAGGGGCTGGGAATGCAACGCGGACTCACGTGCCGCTGATCCCACAGCCCCTCATGTGCAGTCTCAGCGTCTCGGGCGGGTCCAACTCCATCGCGCGCGCAAACGGAGCTGGAAGCCAGAGGCGACGACAAGGCGCCCAGCGCAGCCTGACGAAGAACTCGCAAGGGTCGTCCCCTATATGGACCGCCGTGGGGGGAGGAGCCGCCGGCGGAGGTGAAGCTGACGCGCCGCCCCGTCCGCCTCTTCCCTGAGCGCCTCGACCTCGTCCTCGACCTCGTCCGCGACCTTGCCCCCTCCCTCTTCCCCTTATGGCTGGCTCTGCCACCATGGGCGCGGAAGAGGGAGAGATGCGTTGTCTGGCGGCGACCCTCGCCGCCACCGATGAAGGGCCTGGGTTCCCTTTCTCCATGGCAGATGAGAGAAAGGGGAGCAGAAGCTGAAGAAAGGAGAAGATGAGAGAGTGCGGGTTTCTGTGCTCCCATCCCGCTCTTTATAAAGGAGCGAGGTGGGGGCTCGGCCGCCCCGCTCAGCGAATCAAGGCACGGGAAGGGCAGGGAGTCTGGGCCAACCCGCTCGCGACGGCCCAGTTTCCCACTCCACCGTCCGTGACCCCAAGCGCATGGGAGCCGCGTGGCGGGGATGCAGAACCAAGGCGACAGATGACGCGGCCTCGCTCCGCCCCGTGAACGCGGGGAGTGGACATCCCGAAAACCGTGCACCGGCCCCGTCCAGTAAATGCACCGCGCCCCCACGCCTACCTCCGTTTAGGGGGGAGGGCGTGAACCGTCCTCATCATCGTGGCCTGACGCATGCTCGAGGGGCTTAGCCCCGCGCACGCCGCCCGCGTCACCCACGACGCCGCATTTGACGCGTGCCGTTCTGGGCGTGCGCGGTGGGAGCGGAGAGATGTGCGGCGTGACCTAGGTCGCGCATGCCCGTGCACTGTTTTGGGCCTGGCCCAACAGCGCTCGGCACCGTGTGTGGCCCAGGCCCGGGGGCTCCTGTCGGTGTACTAGAGTAGGGGTACCCTATTACCCCGAACTCGTGCACGGGCAGTTGCAGCGCCCCGCGGCAAGGCTTGCCGGGTGACCGCCAAGACCCTCCGTGGTTCCCTTGAAGACCATTCAAGAACAAAGTACTCAAACCAAGGCCCCGGCAAGAGGAGCTTGCCGGGAAGAAACAAGACCCCGGCAAGAGGAGCTTGCTGGGAAGGCTATTCAAGGCATACCAAGAAAGCTTGCCGCGACGCGCCCTGCGTCCCGGCAAGATCCGGCGAGTGACAAGCTTCCGGATGTGACAAGACGACGACCGCGGCAAGGAGCTTGCCGCGGGAAACCCCCACTTCGTGCCCGCGCTCCAGCACACCTGCTAACGTGTCGCTCTGGGACTCTCCCAAGCACACGTGGCAGGAGGCCGTGCAGCTAGGGGTATGTGGTGGCAAGCGGAGATGAAGAGAAGCCCATCGTGGCAAACGGTGGCGCTCCTAACGGTCACCTTTTGCACTGTTTAGGAGACTCAGACAGGCATTTAATGCCCTTGTCCCCTGCCGTCAGAGTTAGGTAGGGTGCACTATATCCACAGTAGCGGTAGCTGCACCTACCGCATCCTTTTCCATTTTTTACCCTTCTAGTCTACGTTGCCACCTATCGGTGACCCCTTGAAAGTATAAAAGGAGGCCCAGGCGCAACGTAGAGGAGGTTCGGCCAGTTCGGCTCATTCAACACCAGGAACACTCTCACGCTCAGTCTGGCAGCGTTCATCGCTCCTGAGCAAGAATCCAATACACAGAAATAAGCAGCAGTAGGGTTTTACGCATCCGTGCGGCCCGAAGCTGGGTAAAATCGCCCGTGTGCACTGCCACGATCCGCTCTTTGTGCGCTCTCCGCCCCCCACCAAACCGAAAGGGGCCCTGTCCCCATTGGTGTCGGTCGAATCAGCACCCCCCGACAACACGGCACAACAAGATTTTCGATGGGTACCACGGGTCTACATGTACAACAACACTATTGGCTCTGTTGTGATGCTAGTAATGTGCATGATATGAAAGTCAACTGTATACACAATTGAAATTGAAATCAACAGAGCTATTGATAAGAGCAAACCTGTTAAAGAAACATGCATGAACATACCTGGTGTGCCATTGGAGTTTCGATTGGATCCTTCAATTTAAAAATAAGTTTGTATGAGTAAATACAGTGATAGAAGAGCAAAGCAATCATAGTTAAAAAATGCATGCCTAAGCGAGCGCTTAAGCGCGCCTAGGCTCTAGGCGTTGGCAAAACGCATTGCGCATAACTACGCTTAATCTATGCATAACTGCGCATAAGCATGCGCTTTGGTCAGTAAAGCGCAAGGCGGTGGCAAAACGCACAATTAACGCCTAGCGCTTTTTTGAACTATGATAGCAATGGAATGTTAAATTAGAACAAATGTTCTTCAGGTTTAGAAACTTGTTCTACATGAACAGAGTACAGCAAGATGCAAGAATATAATACTTAAAAATAGAAAATGAGGTCATAGACCTTACCACATTGTTGGTTCGGGACAAGTACACAACAAGGCGTTCCCAGTCATCGTCCAGTAAATGTGTCTCAGGAGAACGTAAGGGAATTTGATGAGTCTCTTTGCCGGTGAAGTACGTTTTCTTCAGGTAATTCCGATACTGCCACCAAGCATTTTTGAAGATAGCAGAGGTATTAGCACAGGTTAGCTCATCCTGAGTTTCCAAATCGGTCCTTCTCTATAGATAAAAATGGGAAAATTTGTTGTATTATAACCATCATGGAGGTAGGATGTATGGGACGAAGCAAAGTAATTCCCATGAATAACATTACTTAAACATAACTCCTGGACAAACACCTGCAACTAGCATTTTCCTTCATCTTCAGTATAATATTTCCAAGATGGGAAGATACGCACATACGATTTAACAACATCAAATGCGATAGATGCTAAACTGCCACTAGATGGTTCTGCTTCCTCCACAGGAATAGGCGTACTAACTGGTGGAGTTGGGGTTCGCCGTGATAGTACTGGCCCTTTGGGCACTGGAGCTGCCTTTCTAACTACTCTTGTTTGGGAGCTCTGTGGTGGAGATGGTGTTGTGTCAACAGGAACTGGGTTACTATCGGCTGGGGTTGGGGTTATATTGGGTGAGGCTGGTTCTCTGTCCATCACAGTAGGGGTACAATCTGCGAGAGTTTGGGTTATGTGTGGTAGGGCTGGTTCTTGTGCATGTACAACCGGGGTGCTATCTCCACCAAGAGGTAGCACTATTTTATTTGAAAACCGTGTTTTTAGTCCGCTAGATACTGGCATCACCCGCTCCAATTCAAATGGCTAATAAACAGGAAACATGGTTGAATTTACAGACATTGTATGAGAGACAGATGCAATAGATAGTGTGGAACAAAGAGGGCATGAAATAGTTGACATGTATATTGTTTAACTGAAATAGATAGCATGACATAATTTCACATATATGATGTCTATCTAAACTGGATAGCATAGAATAACATGATTCAAAGATATGATGAATAACTAAACAGGATCGCATGACATAATTCACCTACATGTTATCTAAGTAATCAGGATCGCATCATTTAATTCACATATGTGATTTATATGCTAAACAGAAGGCATTCGATATGATGTCTGAACTAAGAACAAGGTGTTCAATATTGTGTATATGATGTCTAAACTATGCAATGCAAGACACCATATGCATGATATGAGCAGTATAACCATGCCAAGTTAGAGCATACACCTCGGAGGGGGAATAGGACTGGTCATCTGTCTCTGAATCCATCTCTGAGGAGCTATCGGGACCCAACAAGAGATCTGCTTCGATAGGTAGCACTGTCTACTCTGAAGGCCTTGTTTTCACTCCAGATTTTCCATCTCCCACCCAAATGGCTGATTCACAGGAAGAGTAGTTTAATGTACGAACATTGTCGACAAATGGAAATGTAATGAAGAAAAGGATGGGCAAGATATCATTCAAATATATGATGCCTGGTTAAACAAGATAGCATTGCACATTTCACATATATTATGGCTGGCTAAAAGACATGAGACTGCATAATTCCCATATATGATATAGAAACTAAACAGGTGGCATTACAGAACATGTCTAAACTAAGAAAATGACATATATGATGTCAAAAGTAGGCACTACAAGGCAACATATGCATGATATGACTAACATCATCATGCCAAGGTAGAGCAAACACCTTGGGGGGGTAAATAGGAGTGGTTAGCAGCGTCTGAATCCGCCTCAGAACACATACCTTCCTCTGGATTACAATCTGGAGTGGAGTGGGGAGGGTTTTCCATTGAACCCATCATGGAGCGACGTCTACATGACATTGTATTGCCGCGCAAAAATCTTCTCTTTTTCTCTACATTTTCAGCATGACTGTGTACAATATCTGACATGCATACGAAAAAAATATGGTGAGATTATGTAAGGAGAGCATGCAAAAATTTAGAGTGATGGTAACAACCAGTGGATGGATCCAAAAATAATGATAGCAGGTTGATGATTGCTTTAATTCAATAAAAAGACAGATGAAGATTGCTTTACTATTTGTTTCCCACCCAAGATGAACAACATAGGCATACCCTAGGTGAACCAGATATTAGACAGACATACTATTCATTGTTACCCCGATATGTTCCACACAACTAATTTAGAACTCAAGTTTGAACATTAATTTGGACCTGACTTGGGAGTCCAAGAGTTGAACAGGACGATAAAGTAGCAGGTAATTTTAAGCAATGCATAACATAAGCAGAAACAAAAGAGTGCGACCTCTCTTGTGGACCCGTGTACTCCTCAGGTTCATCCGCTGAGTCAATGATGGTGATGCTGTTGCGGTGGGTGCCGGCAGCAGGGAAGGAGATCTGAGGCGGCGAAAGAAGGTCAGGGTCGTGATGTCTGTTTTGGTGGATACTTCTGTCGATAGAGCAGCTCAGGTGAGGTGGACGACGTTGCGGCAGGAGCAGGACAAACCACACAAAGTTCCCTTCGACACCTACCTGTCACTGAAGTAATTCTGTAAGGGCTCATTTGGCTTGCATGATTCTAAAAACGCAGGGATAGGAAAAACACCAGAATAGGATAGGAATGCACATGGTAAACAAAGCATTTGTAAACACAGGATTTCTATCAACTTGGGTGTTTGGTTTACAGGAATTGGAAGAGCAGAGGAATGCAAAGAAACATGGCCAAAATAAAGTGAAACCATATGAAAGTGTGTACAGTTAGAATGTTATTCTGCCACTAATGCACTTGTTCTTGTGTTCATGCATAGGATTTTGAAAAGTAGGTCTAGGTGGATGTTTTGCTTCATTCCTTTCAACAAAATGCATGAATAATTGAATAGTAGAGTGCAATTGGAAAATTCCCTATTGCTATGTTTTTCCGTTGAACCAAAATAGCCCTAATGGATCGACGTGAATGTATAGTAATAAGTGATGCAACAAGTGTAAAACCTCTTTGCCGTAGCCGGGTAGACCTCAGCATCATTGGGTTGGTCGCTGAAACAGTTGAGGCAGAGGTGGCTGTCGGAGGTGTGGAGGAAGATCTGAGGAATACGTAGACAGCGTCCAGGGCACTGCTCTGTTGTCATGGATCGTTCTCTCGTTGGAGCAGCTCCGGTGAGTCATAAGATGTCAACACTACAAAAAAAAGACACATTCGTGACATTTTGGGCCGAACAAAAAAAAATTATGTCATACATATGACACTTCTATGACGATAATTGTGACAAAACCCGGTATCATCATAGATGTGGTGGGCTCCTACTTCTATGACAAAAAATCATGACAAAAAATGGGCTTTTCGTCCTGGGAGGGCCAGAGACGCAGATGCATGACATTCTTTGGGCCGTCCATGACGGAAAAAACCATGGTAGAAGCAAGGGGGAGGAAAATTTCGGGGAGTTGCCGGTTACGGTGGGAGTTCGGGGGCCGAGCGATGCACGTTTCTCTCGTACACGTATGCGCTTGTGTGCGAGGTGTTGGCTCTAACTGAACCCGAGCGAGGCGTTGGGCTCTAACTGAACCCGAGCGATTGCACTGTAGGCTACGCATTACTGAACCCGAGCGATCGATCGATGGCTTTTAACTGAACCGGATGGAGTGATTCCTTCGCTACTGCTGCTAACTA
>NC_041381.1:576366039-576431283 GCF_002162155.2 Triticum dicoccoides | reverse complement strand
CGTGTGGAGGGCTGGATGAACAGTAGACGATGGAGGGGTGGCCGTGGAGGGGTGGTTGAACAGGACCCCGCGGTGTGGAGGGCTGGATGAACAATAGACGGTGGAGGGCTGTATGAACAGTAGACGGTGGAGGGGTGGTTGAACAGTAGCCAGTGGAGTAGCGCGCGGTGTAGGCTGGATGAACAGGAGCCCGTGGAGGCTGGAGGAGGTCGACGGTAGCCCGTGGAGGCTGGAGGAGGTCGATGGTGGAGATGAACAGTATCCTGTGGAGTACCGTTTTCTGGTACGCCACAACCCTCCCGATGAACAGGACCCCCGTTTCGACAGTAGCGCTCCAGCACAAGTCCGTTTCGTCTGTTTTGCGGTACGCCACATCCCTCCTGATGAACAGGACCCCCGTTTCTCCAACACAAGTCCGTTTCGTCCGTTTTGCGGTACGCCACACCCCTCCCGATCAACATGACCCCCGTTTCGATCGTAGGAGGTCCGTTTCCTCCGTTTTGCGGTACGCCACAACCCTCCCGATCAACAGGACCCCGTTCCGAATGTAGGAGGTCCGTTTCCTCCGTTGTGCGGTACGCCAGGCCTCGTTTCCATCGCCTGTTCCATCCAAGCCCTCCCGATGAACATGACCACGCATTCTGTTCTGACCCAGCCGGTTGCCTCCCCATCAACATGACGACGACGCTGTTTCTCCGTTCCGACCCAGCCATGTGCGTATGCGCGAGTAGGTGTTCGAGGCCCTGCCCGTATGTACGTACATGGCCGTATTTTCTTTCTTGCACCCTCGCCGCTGTACGTACGTGTACATGCTACGTGCGTGCCTCGGACGCGCCATAGATCTCCCAGAAAGCTTGTTGCGCGGTGTGCTTCTCTTCCTCGGCCTTCCTCTCCGCCTCTATTTTGGTGCGCTCTGCTGGAGGCAAAGCCTCCCTCAAGGCGACATCCATTTCTTTCCAAAGCTCCTCGAGGCTGGGGGGCTCGGCGGGCGGCGCGGTGTTCTCCTCGTAGCTGGGAGCCGACGCATCCTCCGACGCGTGTGCTGGCGAGATAGGGAACACCGACACGTCCACCTCGACGCGTCACGGCGAGGAGTGGAACACCGACGCGTCCTCCTCGACTAGTGGTGGCGAGGAACGGGATGGCGACGCATCGCGTCGTGGCTTGGAGCGGAACACCAACGCGTACTCCTCGACTAGTGGCGGCGAGGAATGGAATGGCGACGCGTCACGTAGCGGCGAGGAGCGGAACGCCGACGCGTCCTCCTCGACTAGTGGCGGCGAGGAACGGCACGACGAGACGTGACCGTCCGCGCGGTGCAGCGAGGGGCTCCTAGGGCTTGGGAGGGGCGATGCCATGGTGGTCGACATGAGAGGGAGGGGGAGGAGATAGCGATGAACGTGAAAGTTAGAGGGAGGAGATAGCGATGTCGTGGGAGGCGCAGTATTTATAGCGAGCAATGGCACACCTACGTAAGATATGGACTGAGCTGCACAGACTTAACTGCAGGTCCAGTTGCGTCACTGACATGTGGGCCAGTACACTGTTGGGCCCGTATGGTCGTGACCCAATGCACCTAAAGTTAAATAAAAGCTACGTGGGAATATTTGTTGGAATAAATTACGGGGAAGCGAAGGGGTGGAAATATTGCTGGTCACAACGGATTGGATGAGCGTGGGGGGAAGGAGAGTCATGCATGCAAATTTTTTCACACGGGGTGGAGTGGTGGGACCGTCGGAGGGAGAAGGAGAGTTTGGCAGGCATATTGTTTCCACACATGGAGAGGAAAAGATTTGGAGACGAACGGGCTTCCTGCAGGTATGGGGAACGGTGCATAATAAGTCATCTTGCATGCTGGGCTAGGTATATTCTCAAGTCATTAAAAACATACACGCCCCACACATGTTCATATTTCATGGTGCACTAAATTATTGCATGCGATGATGAAGGCTAGCCATCATGGTGGTATCTTAGCTGGTATCATGCACATGGGAATAGCAAACATGCTGATGTGGCAAAGAAGTAAAGAAGAGAGGGGGTTTAGAGTAACTAGTGTTCATGCATGCATTGGTAAACACATTTTTTTGTGAAGAACGACAGCATTAGTTGAGTACTTTTGCAGACTTCAAAAACTATTCCACCGCCTCTACTATCTTGCTAAGAGTAGGTGAAATTTTTGAGTCAAGCCATTTAAACTAGAAGGGAGGTAGTGGTACTCTAATAGCTAGGTGTGTAAGTCATCTTATGAAAACCAAATAATCCCAAAACACATAGGCGCGGTGCATTAACTTCTACCTCATTTCTTATTTCTTGACATACCAACCAATAAGAGATGAGGGTGTGCATGCTTTTAATAACCTGAGACTATCAAACATGACATGAAGTGGTTAGTTCATTGCATGCAATACTATTTAATTAGCAAATAAACATTAATGTCTCTCGTTTTCCGCTCCTCCTTGGTCATGGTGCACAACCTAAGATGACTTACTCACCTAGACGGAGGGAGTATCAACATTCACAATGTCAAATCAATATTTTTACACTCATTATAAAAAGTACTTCTTATACTCATTATAATCAGTATTGTAGATATTGATATTTTTAGTATAAATTTGGTTGTGGGATTTCATTGATGCCTGTCAAAGCATGGAGGAAGCGGAGCTTAGGGATTGCATTGTCAGTCTCTACATAGGTATTTCTCTTCATAATCCCGTAATTTTAGAGACTGATTGCGCTTTTGTGGTAGCGTCTCGTGCATCGGGGGACTATGACAGGTCTGCCATGCGTGACCTGAAGATGAAAGCGTTGAGCATCTCGAAGTTGATCAACAATCTTCAATTGTCAAATATTAGCCGTTCAGCCAATAAGGTGGCACACTTAATCGCTAAGTATAGCTTTGATAATAGATTAGATGGTATTCTTGTAAATAACATACCGCCCTGTGTGGTGAATATTATATCGAATGAGTGTATTGGTGTGGCTGGTCAATTAATATAAGGTGGTGTTTAAAAAAAGTATATATTTGTTCAAACACTTTGCAAACGGTTGACAGGAGTAAAAAGGACCAGAGGGAGTATCATGCATGGGGAGTAGGCAAAAAAATTGCTCATTTATAGCCGGTCGAAGTCTCAAAGGGCACGACCGCGCGAGGGAGGCGAAGGTCATGGGAGGCACGACGGTTGACGGAATTAAGTGAAGTTACATGCACGCGCCGGCATGGCGTGCGAACAGGCAGAAGCTATACCGTCAGGCCTACGATATGGGTCTAGTAGACATGACATCTAGCGGGTCCCGCATAGTTCTCGAGAACTCTTTGGGGGCTTGTAGCCATTTATCCACCGGGCAAGCCAGCAACCCCACGCCGTTTGCACGCCCTACTCGTCCCTGTCTTCTACCTCACAACAGTTCGCTCCCAGTCGTCCCGTCCTTTCACATTAGTTCGCTCCCAGTTTTTGCGGGGTACAATAGTTCAACTTCTCCTAACCCTCCTCCAAAATCCATGGCCTCCCAAATCTCCATGGTCGTTGCTGAGTACCAGGTTAGATCCATCACCGGTGATCAGTTCATCATCATCTACACACGTGGATCCATGACGGTGAAAGCATAGCTTGCTCGCTTCCTACGCATGTTCAACAGTTCAACGGATGAGTGGGTCGCTGGGCTAGATGTTGAGTACACCACAGTCCTGGGACGAGAGAAGGATCTAAAGGAAGAAGGGAGGAAGAAGCCCGCCGTGATCTAGGTTTGCGTACATAACGTTTGCTTGGTCTACCACATATGCCATGCCGACATTGAGTGCCAGGATTTTAAGAACTTCCTCAAGGACAAAAGAGTGAAATTCGTTACTGTAGGCTTTAAGAATGACAGGGATGTCCTGCGTCAGATAGGTCTCGTTGTAGGACAGCCCTTCGATCTCCAGAAGGCAAGCCTGGTGTCCTCCTCTCAACCTTCAATGCTGACCCTGGCAGCAGCCATGATTTATCCTTCGTACGTTAAACTGAAGAAACCTCATCACGAGTTTCATCATGCATGGGAGTCGAAGACATTAGATGAAGATCACATCCTGTACGCAGCAATGGATGCCTACCTTTGTTTAAATATCTACATGGGTTGGATGAAGAAGCAGAGCCCAGTGTTCGGTTCAAGCAAAGAAGCGTCGGTGAAGAGGAAGAGGAAGAGGGACGAGGACGAAGTCGAGGACGTGGACTCGGACTCCGAGTAGGTGGCAATGCCGTCACTCATGTTGGTTCTACTGCAGTGTCAAGCGGACTAGTTGCTTAGTTTATTTTCAAGGGTGTATTGTGCTGAGGCCCCATCAGAACTATGTGTATGTTCTTTCTCGTTATTTGAACTCTTTAGTACGTACAATAGTACTACTACTATGTCTTACTACTTTTCTTCTTGCAGTTGGTACTACTGCTCGTACCTTCATGTTCCTACTATACTTAATACGTTCGTACTAGTAGTATAATTTGGGATAGTCGATTTGTGAAAGAAGTTCGACGTTGTGAAGGAAGAATACGGCAGAAGAGGTGGAAGAAGCCCTTCTAGCCATCCATGTTGCATCAAACGGCTCACATGAGTCGACTAACCCAAATTGCCCCTTCGGATTGAAGGATCCATGTGGCATTCAAGGTCTCGAAGGTAGATTCCGCATCCACACCCGGTTTGCGGGCTCGACGCGTGTAACACCACAAAAATTTAACCATGATTTATTAATTAAAATTTTGCCTTGATAAACTAAATTTTTATTTTCTGGATTTTTTCTTTGATTCAGAACCACTCTTTCTCCTATATTGTGGAGTTTTTGCCCCAAGTAAAAACTTTTCAAAAGTATTGTTGGACTTATAGACCCTCTCAAGAAACATTTCTTTTATCAGCGGAATTATTTGTATGTTTCCCTGAGCTTTATTTCTTTTAAAAATGATTTTTACAAGCTTTAGAGCCTCTTTTACACTACAACCCTTTGATAAATTTATTTAAAAATCCCACCAAATTTTTGGGATGACATATGATGTCCCTAAATAACTTTTATGCAAAAATATCCTTTAGTCATTTGGAGAGTTTGAGCTTTACCCCAAGTTTTCAAATCTGGTCCAGATTGTGGATTGCACTACAACCTATTTAAATATTCTTTTAAAACTTCCACCAAAATTAGGGGAGGTCAGTAGGAGTATATAATTCAACTTTGTGCAAAAATCCACTGGTGTTCTTTGAAAAATTTGAGCAAATCATCCTCTTTTGCTCTCTAGTCCAGTTGGGTGTTTTCTACTGCAACCCTATTCTATTGTGCTCTAGTGCCCATGAGCTTTTTTCTGCTTTTAGTCGTCCCTACAAAACCCTTAAGTCCAGGGGGATGGACCCATTGGAGTATTTATGGTCCATGAAACTATGCCCTTTTCCTTCTGTCCAGAAATGGTTTTCTCAAAAACTTACACTAACAAGTTTTTGTTTTTGACAAACTAGCATTGCCACCCTCATTTTCACCTAAAGAGACTAGGATCTGGAGATTTTGGCCACCCCAAAAATTGCCTATGTGCCCTTGTCATTCTGCATGATTTTTAGTTCACTTTGTGGACTTGATCCCCTGGCCTAACCAGCATGTCCCATGGCTTTACCATAGTCTATAGCCCCAACCTGTTGAACCTCATGTAATTTGGAGCCCTCGGGCATGCCGTGGCAATTTGCCGAACATGCAGCATGCATGCTCTCGGCGCGCCCATAGCGCACGTTTTGCACGCTCGCGCATCGAGCCGCCGCCCCGCGCTCGTTCAGGCCCTTCCCCACTCACAGCCAACACGCCTACCCCCTCCCTCACCGCAGAGCCGTCCCTGGAGCCCCACAGTACCGCCGTCAGGTCGGCCGTGGAAACTAGCGGCCGGCCGCAGCAGGCCCCTGCCTTGGACGGCGCCGCCCGAGCCACAGCCGCGCGCCAGCTGTCCCTGGAGCAGCTCAAGCTCATCCGCAAGCTCGTCCACTAGCACACGTCGCCGCCACAGCACTCTGCAACTACATAACGGCGGTTCGCCGGTGTCCTTATCCACGGGCGTGGAACCGACATAGTTGCACTATAAATAGGAGCCCCGAGCTCATCCAGTCCCTCATGCAACCTCAAGCCGTCCCACTAGTGCCCTCACGGCCAGCCATCGACGGCGGGAAGCTTTCTTCCTCGCCTCCGGCCAGTTCGGTCGCTACCACTCTCCAGCTCCATTCGTCGCAAGCAGGCCCTCCCCCGTCCATATAGCACCACCAACCGACTCCCCTTGACCGTGCGGAGCTGCCCAGCCTCTCCAACGCGACCGGGAACCATCGTAGCTGAGACCCCCAATTTCACCTAAAGCTGCCGCCCGCCGCGGAGCTCGCCGCCGGCGACTCCCTCCACCCCCACCATCCTAATGACCATCGGGAGGACCGCCCTGGACTGGCGGATCCATCCCTGCCCTCCGGAGCCCGCGAGCAGCCGCCAATCGCTGGCGTCGATCGCTGGAGCCCTGCCTCTGTTCGGCCAGAGGAGGAAGGAGGCGGGGGCGACCGGTCAAACCTAACCAGTGGGCCTAAGGGACCCACTGTCAGTGACCCCGCGCCGGTCCATGTGGTTTAAGTGGATGCATAAACACAGAGTACGCCTTCGACGTGTCTTTATTTCGATTTTTTTTTCTTTTTCTGTTTTATTTTTTTAAACAGAAATTTGACTAAACTTTGACAGGCTATAAATTTTTAAATATATCTCCAAATGAGTTGATTCTTTTTCCTACCTCTCTCAAATTTCACCTAGTTTATTTTAAGATTTATTTCAAAAAAATTAAGCAAACTTTTTGTACTGTTTTTAAAGTTGTGTTGATTTGAATATTTTCAAAAATAGGATTTGTTGGAGAGAGAAGAAAATTTTCAAAAGTTTTGGAAAGCACCCTGCCTCTCCACAACTTGAAGGCAAGCATTCTGAACCCTGGCATAATATTGTCGTGTGATACGGTTACAACACCCCTTGTCTCGGAGTTTTCGTTATTTTATGTGATGATATGATTATACTCATAAGTGCATATTGATGATACCGTGCTACTGAAATTAGATACGTTGTGATAGTAATACCCTCCTATGCCTTTCATGCATACCGAAAGGAAACCGGAAAGTCTCTGTCTTTGCTAGACACGAGCTTGTCCCTAGTTCCTCGTCGAGATGGTTGTGTTCGGTATGGCATGACGGGGTATGATGAGTGGTGATTCTGTTAGTTGGTTGAAATATATTGGTTATGCTAGTCATGCAGGGAATACTTAAACCTCCTGAGTTGACCGTAGATCGAGTCTTGTTCTAGTAACCCCCATACTTGTCTCGTACTACCACCTATCCTTGCCTCAGGTAGGGTACGGTTCAGTAAGTTGTCAACCCCTTGCTAGCACACACTGTACTGAGAGGCCATGGTGGAAGATACCGACAGCAGCCGGTAGGCATGCCACCTGGTCCGGGGGCATGGGTGTTTCCGGTTGGGACCGAGAGGGGGGCACCCCTTAGTAGCGCGCAATATAAATTTGATCCCATGCTAATCGAGGTTGTAGCCTCCGCACTTAGAGTTTTGCTTAACAGGTGTCGTGGGTGATTCCAGACACCGATAAGTTAAGCTGGTGTGTGCGGGTCAGCTGTGTTTTCAACTAAAAGACCATAAATGGAATTAGTCCCGATGGACTAAAGGAATCCGTTACTCATGGGTAAAGAGTACACCCTCTACAGAGATTAAATCTATTCGAATAGCCGTGTCCACGGTTAAGGACTACAGTCTGGGATGTGTCAAGTGTCGGTCTTAGTGTCGGTCTTTGGAGGAAAAACCGCTAAACCAGAACATTGACTATGACCTGTGACATATGATGATTATGAATATTATTATCTTGGACTAACCCATTATATTATTTGAATTATTGAGTATCCCTGGGACGGTTCTACCTCCTGGATATTCACTGTGATTATTCACTTATGAGCCCTTTATGTGGTGTCGCACAGACGCCCGACTGTGGCATGTTTGTTACTTAATTCATTTATGAGCCCTTTATGTGGTGTCGCTCAGACACCCGACTGAGGCATGCTTTATGTTATTGTCCTTTCGAGGCGTCGCTTCAGACACCCGATCGGTGCATTCTATTTCTACGCTCTGATTGCATAATCATATTTTATATGAATAACTTGCTTGCGTGCATCATGGATTTTATTTTGTGACTAACGTTGTGATCATAGAATATTTCAGAGCATGATTATCATTTGTTATATTATACCCATGTTCATAATGTTTGCGAGTTCATTGAAAAGTACTCACTAGCTTGTCCCTGGCTATTGTCTTGGCCAGATTTCTTGCATGGAGAGGATCATTGCGATGACAGCCCCGGAACCTAGGCAATGGTGATAGCAGCCTCGCGAAGATAGGAGTTATCCAGGTCAGTTGTTCCTGTGGGAAAATGGAGTCCCATAGACGCTGAAAGACCACAAACCGCTTCCGCCATCAGCCACTAGAAACCAATTGTTGTATTCATAGGCCAGAATGGTCTTATATTACATAGTTCGTATTTTGCTTGGAATTTCTGTATCAGGTTGGTGCCTGATCAGCTAACAGTAATCCTGGGGCTGGTGAGCACAAGGACCATTTTCTGGAAATTAATACCCGGAAAACCGGTCGTTACAACGCGTGTGTGACCGGCTTCCGCCGCGATAGCCACCGTGTGCGCCTCCTCCGTGCGGGCGGAGACGACAATGACACGCTAGTTCCTCCTCGCCGGTGTGCTGGAGCACGCACTCATCCTCCTCTTCGTACGCTACATGCATAGATGCGGCTCCACCAGCTGCTCGCGTGCTTAGCAGTGCGGCGGCATGGCGAGCAGGGACTGCAGACGACGTGAGCGGGCGAGCCTTCGGCTTCATGGCACAGGGATGGCCGCGACACGGCGGTGATGGGCGAGAAATTGTTGTCCAGAGCAGGCGGGTGCCGACATGCGCAATGGCGGCAGCGGCATATTGATGAGTGCGCGTAGTTTTATATGAGGTTGGTCAAAGTTAAAAGAAAACCATACTAGTACACGTAAACATTAGACTTAGGTAGCGCTTTTGTTAATTATTATTTTTGAAGTTAGTACCACAGCCACGATACAGAATCCTGTGCAAGCGCGTGAACCGCGGTCGCGCGATCGATCGAACGGTGCGTCACCGTGTCATGCTCGAAGGACATCCATCGAACCTTTTTGTGTGTGTGAAAACAATCCTCGAATATTACTCAACTTTTTTCTCCTGGGAAAGTTCTTGACGCTGCAATATTTCCATATATTTGAATTTAGCTCCAGTTTGTGTTTATTTGGATTTGGAAGTTTTAGGTGCGCCCTAGTTTTTTTAATACTTATTTTGTGTGTGTGACTATGAGAGAACATGTGTATGTGTCCATATGTGTGTTGTCGCCGAAGGGCAATGTGGAGACGGTGTGCGTGTGATACAGACATAGAGAGGTGTGAATGTGCAAATGATCATGCATGAGTGATACATAGACAGATGCCGATACGTTGTGTATACATGAGAGAACGGTCTTCTAGTTTACTTGTGTGTGTGTGTGTGTGGGTGAGAGAGAGAGAGAGAGAGACAGAGAGAGAGAGGAGCATCCGTAACACAACAACCATCTCTCTCGACTCGTCCGTCCCTCGCACGATCGCATGCAACATATGCATCAACGCGCACATTTTGACACCCTCACTCGGCCCTTGCCACCTCAAGGCCCGCACAATCTCTTCGTGAATACCCATTTCTCTCCTTATGTTTGTTTTTGCTCAATATCTGACACACACACACACACACACACACAGCACAACACACACACACTCCCTCGAGCACACAATTCATCCCCATCCAAGGTTATATGGCGACCACTCTCTCTTGTGCTTCTTTGCACACCAACATGCACAACACCTCAATCTTCAAAGCGGACATCGAGCAGATCGAAGACGGCGACCACACCGCGCTAGAGAATGCAGGGTCATTTGGAAGCAGGGTGATGTGACGATGGCTGACTGACTCCTCCCCCCACCCTCTCTCTCTCTCTCTTGCACAAAATTACCAGTCCCTCTCTCCCCCGCACAAAATTTTCAATCCCTCAACCCATGAGATCCTTCCCCTCTCGTCCATGTTTTTCCAGCTCTCTCATCAAACATGTTGTCTCTTCTCCTTCCACGTATACAGAATCACGTATATTACATGTCTCCATCTTTCTCACAGACCTAACTTCTTCCTCTCTCTTTCTCTTTCTCTCTTTCTCTCTCTCTCTCTCTCTCTCTGTGTGTGTGTCGTTAGGTTTGTCTCCTACTCTCTCATCCACATACATACAATCTTTCCTGCCCTATCTGCTCCATCTTCAAAAGCTCTCTCCGCACATTTCATTCACACAATGGGATATGTCAAAATGTTGCTTCTATAATGGCTGATGTAGAGTTTTGGTTGTTTTTGTTGCATCCTACAAAGTAATAACTATGAAATGCATTTAGATTCTCATTTAACTAGGATTATGTGAGTTTGAGCATGTTGTGAAGTACTATAGACCTTGTATACATCTTGGGATTCGACAATGATTGTAACTATTGAATTCTATAGACCATTACATTCGAGTCAATAGCCTAATATATTTATTTCACAATTTCAAAAAATGATTAGTTCACTACAAACTAAGAAAACAAATGTGTACTCCCTCCGTTTTTATTTTAGTCCGCGTATTAGCATTGGTCAAAGTCAAGTTTTGTAAACTCTCAGAAAGCTTATAACAAAAAATATTAACATATACAGTAACTAATAAATACCATTAGATTCATTATTGAATGTACTTCCACATCATACATATTTGTTATGGTAAATTTTTATATTTTTATATAAACTTGGTCAAACTTTAGGAAGTTTGACTTCGGTCAAACCTAATATGCAGAGTTTACTACTACTACTCGCTAGTTGCTTAGCCGAATCACCCAACACGCCACATGGGGAGTGCAGTGTCACAAAATTTTGAGGTCGGCGGGAAAATCCCCCGCGACCCTGATTCGAGCAGTGGGAAATTACCATCATAGCCTTCGTAACAGGCCTACGGAAGATGCTTGGTAGGGGGCTGTTTTCGTAACTTCAGGTTCACCCTACCCAGCCAGCCCCACCCCGGCACCCAGAGTAGTACACCTGAATACTCCCCATTTTCTATCCCCACCACAAAATAGACTTCTCCATGGCACCGCAGCCTTCGTACTCGTCCACCGCAGCGCATCTGCCTCATCGACGACATCGTACGCCGCACTGGAGCCGGTCCACCGTCGTGGTCGTAGACGGAGCTTCTTCCCCGGCATCGTCTTCCACGGTCTCAGATCTGCTTCCCGGAAGCTGACGCCAAGCGCAGAAGTACCACCGTCGTGTACAATGAACTGACTCCCGTTGCCGACCATGACTCATAGAGGCCGCCGCGACCATCGTTCTCCTCCTCGATTGGTAATGTGTGTATTGAATCACTTAGCAGTACATGTGCAGTTCCAATTTTGTTCATATCTACCCTTCAATTTTCCTGGGTGCTATTGTTCCCGTAAAAGTAATTGGTTATAGCCTCCATTGTCCAACAGAATATCAGCTTGTAATTGTGTGTTTCTCCTGTATCGCGCTGTGCTTGGGTAGGTTTTTGATCTGCATCCAGCAGTGTGGAAAATGATGGAATGGTTTTTAGAACTAGCAAGATACCCATGTGTTGCACGCATTAAGATGCATTTGTATGAGTAGTTTATCTTGTGGGAGAAAAGGATGAACGAGGGAAGGCCTTATTTGCAAATCTGGAGAGGGGTACGGGTATCTTTTTTTATCTATCTATGTTGAGAACTATCCTCTAGTCTCTAGTATCTACTTCTTGATCTCAGCATTGTAAACGCTTTTTTAAAGCGCCGCATGTTGCGATTCTGTTGGAGATGCTCTAACATGGCAGGCGAGTGCTTTAATGTTGCCCACAAGATGCGCGAGTATTACTAGTAGCATTTTTCTTGCCATGTTGAGATTTTAAAACCACGAGTGTGAACATGCAGAGGAGCAATGAAGACCAAACACGGGATATTCGGGACATCTTCAAGGAGCATGGCAAGTTAAAGAGGAGCTGCACCGAACCTGTAAAACGAGCTTTGGTAAGTAACACCCTTTCAATTACTTTCGTTTAGCCTCATGTTCTTCGATGTGTATATGTTGTAGTTTCTGTTTCTCTTAAGCATGGTGTTCTTCGATGTGTAATAAGAAGAGTCTTAATCGTCCTAATGCTTTCATTTTTTACTTGATGTAGGAAGCGGGTGTTCTCACCATGTAGTCTGTTTTTATATTTCTTTTCCTTTTGAATTCACTTCTCCGTGTTCTGTTTATCTGGCTTCTACTAAATGGATCTAGTTTTCTCTGAGTATTGATCTAAAAAAGAAGTAACTTCATGTCAGGATGCAGTTCCTGCGAGGAGGGAAGTATGGTCAACCTCAAGATCATGTTTCGAAAATGAGGCTAGATTACACACAAGGTGCCAGTTCCCTAATGATGTTGGATTAGACACAAGGTGTAAATTCCCAGATGATGATGGATTACACACAAGCCAGGTGGAGTCGTCAGCTATTCGTGTCCTCGTGGCATTAGTAAAGGATGAAAGAAAGCGTGCAGCAGCCCTTGAGAA
The DNA here is from genome assembly GCF_002162155.2 of Triticum dicoccoides. Taxonomy (NCBI): domain Eukaryota; kingdom Viridiplantae; phylum Streptophyta; class Magnoliopsida; order Poales; family Poaceae; genus Triticum; species Triticum dicoccoides. The sequence continues at coordinate 576,418,607 of NC_041381.1, read as the reverse complement.
TGTAGTTGAGTTCCTCAAGAAGCGAAAAGAGCAATCAAATGCTATCTTCACCCAAGCCAAAGAAGAGATGGAAGAAGCCAGAAATAAGCTAGCAGAGGTAGAGCAAGCTAGGCGTCTCCTGCTATCTAAAACTGTTGTCAATACAAAATTTCTTTCATAATAGCTAGGTTCAAATGTTTATCCAGTCAGCAGGCCTGTTGTGATGTCTGTGCATCTACTGATGTGGCACAAAAATGTTTTTTGGGTCATGTAATAATAGCAATTACTTTCCAAACAATAACAGACGAAGCATTGGACATGGTATAGTTCACGCGCAAGCCCAACATTCCAAGTTCAACTTCCACTTCAAACTCATGTTCACAGATATCTGCACATTCATACATAATGTCCACAACCATGATTCACTTCAAAGCCAAAAAAAATGTGAGGAGAGTTATAAATAAAGAAAAACCTCTACTAGTTCATGCTACCAGTGCGAGATCAACAAGTCAAGACCATGCGTAAATTAATTATATTTTAGTCACTTTTTGTGTTCTAAAGTGCCTGCTGGCTCGCGGAAGGACGTGTTGCCGGCACACGCGCGGATTCAATGAAGGCAGGCTGGGCAGTCTTAAGTTGGTTGCACGCGGCGAGGAGGCGTGCTCAGCCGGGCCTGCAGCGAGTGCGGCCCTCTTGGCCGGCGCGCCGGTTCAATGCCTGCGCTATGAGAGGTCGCGTCTGTGTCAGAGCAATCACTCCCTCCAGTCCTTTTTTGTTTGGGTATAACAAAATCTCATTTTCCATTCACATTTTACAAGTAAAATTCGTGGACAAACTTTGACCCAAAGTACGATGGGACTAGTAAACCAGAATGGAGGTAGTAGTTTTTTTTAATCAAAGAATGGTTTCCCCTTCCATTACTGAAAAACCAGCATCTAAATCTAAACCATAGTATTTTCCCTAGAACTACCAGGTTCAACATCTCGTAACATAAACCCATACAACCATACGCCAAGGAGGTACGTAGTACTATGAATTCCATTTTCACTTCATACCAATCGTTCTAAAAACTACTTACTACTTATAACGTGCCATTGAAAATCGGAACTCTTAACCCCGCTAAAAAAAGATATTTTAAACGTGGCTACTCGATATGTGGCAACTGGCGATCCACCGCGCTCCGAGTCGTTCACCTGTGGTCCCGACCATCAACTCCTACAAAGGTGCTCCACCACGTACCCGGTACCCGCGAATGCAGCAATCGTGCACCTAGGGTTTTAGGGTTTATTTCTTAAGATCCCCTTTACGTAACACTCATGTGTGCGAGACAGCGAGAGGCCGACTGCGTGTGTGCGCCTCTTCTCTTCGTATATGTACTCCAACGTTTGTCTGGTGTCCAAAAAATTATAATAACTACTAGCAATGTGCCAATGCGTTGCCACACGAACAAAGTAGATTAATACATATTCACCGATTTTATAGAAAAAAAGTCTAGTTTTGAAATACGTATATCACTAAAAATATGTTATGTTTCACTCAAAGTATATTCCTTTGGCGGTTTTGATGAGATAACAGAGGAATGTTATTGGTTTCAAGATTCAAGAAGTGGTATATGCCTAATTTCTACTCTTACTAGCAAGATGCCTGTGCGTTGCACGGAACATCAAGATCTTGTGGGAGAAAAGGATGAACGAGGGAAGGCCTTATCTGCAAATGTGGTGAAGAGTGTGGGTAAATTGCCATATTTTCCTTCCTATCCGTCAGATATAAATCGGATGACCTACATTGCAGGATGGCAGGCCCACCATCATCACCAACTCTATTTTTTATCCACTCTTATAAAAAGCATTGTCGGTGATGATCGTGTGCCTGCCATCCTGCAATATAGGCCGTCCGATCTATATCTGACGGATAAGAAGGAAACTATGGCAATTTTGCAAAAAGATACCCACAGCCCTCTCCACATTTGCAAATAAGGTCTTCCCTCATTCATCCTTTTCCCCCACAAGATAAACTACTCATACAAATGCATCTTGATGTTCCATGCAACGCATGGGCATCTTGCTAGTTGTTGCAAAAAGCCCATGTGTGTGTGAGAGAGAGGAAGAGTGGAGGAGGACAGAGTGCATGTGTGACAAAGACACAAGTAGTGTGTCTGCCATAGGTATTAGCTTAAAATGAGGCGATAGTGTGTGTGTGCACGATCGAGAGGGCGTGTCTCAAGAAGGGAAGAAAAACCTACATAGATAGAAGGAGCGGGAGAGAGACATGTATGCGATGGTGGAAGCATGAGTGTGCGGGTGTATAAACCTATCTAGAGGCTAGCTATCAATAAATGTTTGTGAGAGAAATATGAGTCGGGTTGCAAAAGCAAGAGTTTTGTGTGTGTGAGAGAGAGAAGGTAGTCGGGAAGGGGAGTGGAAGCAGGAGTTGTGTGTGTGTGTCTGTGAGAGAGAGAGAGAGAGAGGAGACAGTAGTCGGGGTTGTCTGATCGGTGTCAGTTTGGGATGGAGACGAAAAGGAGACCGCAACAAATGTTGTGTCTATAGGAGAGAGAGAGAGAGTAATTTTAGTGGTATGAGTCATATGTAGAGACATATAGGGTGTGTGAGAGAATCCCATAGAGAGAAAGACAAAGTGAAAGATGAGTGGAGACTGTGTGTGTGGCGGTGAAAAAGAAATCTTAGGTACCGAGTGATACTAGAGAACAGTAGAGACGTGAGAGATAATGAAAACCGTGTGATGTATAATGATAGGGAGAGTGTGACACTTCTCAAGGGAGACGTCGAGTGACCATGTTTGCGAGGATAGGAGAAACATGAAGTGAGCGTGCGGGTGAGCTGGAGAAAAGAGAGTGATAGCTACCTGAAGGAGCATGCATGCGAGAGAGATGGGCGTGAAAGGAGTGAACAAAAAAGGGATTCAAATATTTGAATTCGAGATGATGATACATGTAATCCATATTCGAACAAAAATTTATCTATCAAACATGCATACTCATATGAATTCATGCACATCTATGTTATTTACTATGTAGGTATTACTGATCCATACATTTTAGTAGAACATAATTTGGTTAAATTTTTTCGAATTCAACCTTAAGATTTCGAGATCGTTGTATTTGTAAATCATATTATACATATAAAGGAGCAGAATTCTTTGTTGTGCTTTTGAAAGTATATATAAAAAATGATGTATATAGAATGTAATTCCAATTGAAAATGGATCCCGCCCGAAAAAAAATAGTAGAATACAAACGGGATTCGAATTGAGTTGGCACGGTAAACGTGCACTGTGCAAAATTTGAACAAAGCGGGGAAAGTCGCAGTAACCGCCCGAAACCAAAATCTGCGAGATGGAAATCAGGACTGCCTATCCCTGCCACGCAAAGCCTATCTGCTGGATTTCTATAGGTTTCGATAGGGGTAGGTTTGTAATTTCTCTCAAATGTGACGTAACCGCCTCTCACCCGGATTCATACACGGTGGGCGCCAAAACACAGTGTGCCCTCGACCGAAATCGACTCCCTCCCCGATTCATATTCATACACGGTGGGCGCCAAAAACAAACTCTCGTCGGCAAATATTCGGTGTATGCGAGATTACCGTCCTATCCCCAACCGACTAATGTTGCTGTCATGTAGTAGAAATTTGAAACGGGGGCTAAGTTTGTAAATTTGCTCACATTTGAGACAAGCGCGCCGTGAATACATGGTTCCCCCCTTCCTCTCTACCTCCCTTTTCCCCATTTGTACTCTGTGGGCGCCAAAACAACCTCTCCACCCCACCCTCCTCCGTCCGCCGCCGTCCGCCACCCCATCCACTGCCGTCCTCCTCCACCTTGCCAGAGCTGATACCCTGATGCCGCCGTCCATTACAAGAGATCGACCTCTCTCATCCACGCCTTCGGACCGGGATCCTTGCATCCCATCCTCTCGCTTCATCCCTGTCGTCGTCCACCTTGCCGGCGCCGCTCCTACGACCGTCTCGTCTACCACGCCCCGCCGCCACCGTATACCCTCCTAGATCTCCTTCCACGCCGCCGACAGCCATCGCTACCGCAACACCGTCAAATTCTCAGCAGATGCGTACACGGCGCCGCACCAGAGGCGGTGCTCTTTCGTATCTACTCAACTTATTTATCACGGCAAGAAAATAGATCCCCACTGCTTTACTCTGATTTCTTGTCTTGGTTGCGAAGTTGCCTTTGTCCGTTTTGCACCTTCAGATCCGCCATGGCACGCTCAACACTATGCTCCCAATGCTTATGGTTTTCCCCTTTTATATTCCACACTAGTTAAATCACAGTAGAATAAATTTCAAAATTGGGTCAGTCGATTTTTTCAGAGCTCGCCGGAGTTCGCCGGTGCGATCCAAGGGGCTCGGGTGGTTGTGGGGCCTCACCGAACGAAGAAAACTCAATGCGGGTGGGGGTGGGGGTGGCGGAGGAACATAGGCGATGGGGGCCGGTGGTCCGGCCGACGGCCCGTGCGGTGTTCTGTATGGGAAGAATCAGAGACGAGGAAGAAGAAGGGTTAGGAGACGTAGGATCTTCATCCAACCGCCTGAAATGGTCGAGAGACAGCTGGGAGTTGCATTCTTAATGTGCTCTGGTTCATCATGTGTGGGCACTACGCAACCAACACATTATTATCCAAAATCTGCTTGCTCTTCTTTACCATGTTCCTCTCCCGTTCTTCTTTAATATGTACTCTCTTCGTTCCTAAATACAAGTCTTTGTATGGATTCCACCATGGACTACATATGGAGCAAAATGAGTGAATCTAGAGTCTAAGATGTATCTGGATACATCTGTATGTGATCCATAGTGGAAATCTCTATGAAGACTTATATTTTGGAATGAAGGGAGTATGCTAGTAGTACAGTATGTTCCTTGTACTGAAGCTGAGCAGGGACATTTGCAGTGTAGAGGTCTATAGGGTCGGTTGTGATGGACACTTTGAGCCTCTTTGATTTGTAGGATCTTGTAAACATAGGAATAGGATTTGTAGTGGCCTGCCCACTTGAATCCTATAAGAATAGCAAGGAAATGCGCAGAGTTGTGTCGCCTTTGAGAGTTATACTGATATTAACAGTACCACACCTTCACTTGAAGAGAGCTGGTATCCGAAGCCTTTCTAGCCGTACCGGCAATACTAGCACATATATTCCAGCAAGTTCCACTTTGCTGATTTTACTTTGATGCTTAAGGTTTTCCTATTATATCTAAACTATGATCTATGTAGATGCTTTGTGTCGCACTAGCAGCAGTCCACGCTTGAAGCTAAACACTGCAATGACTTACAAAATTGGCACCAAGGCATTGAGTGACATTCTGGATGCAATGAAACTCATACGCTCCCCACCTGTTGACTCTTGTTCAGAATATGATCATAATGACTATTCTAACCTCGAGGAGTTAAAGGCAGATGGCCTGTCCTGTTCACCCATCAAGGTGCCTGTTCTAATTTGGCAATGTTTTATTGATTGCGCGTATCTTGCATATGTTGTCTTGCATTTCTTCTACTTTGTTGCACCGCCATCTGCTTAGGTTACTCATCATATATGTCGAGATGCCATGCCCATCCATTATCAATACATATTCCATTTGTCATCATACCATGTTTTTCCACTTAAATGTTGTTCGTGTGCATCAGACATCAAAAAGGAAGAGGGTGATTTCCGAACCTGAAGAGCACCAGCAAAGTCCTTGAAAAATGTGGTGGTGCCAGAGAAATCAGACATCACCCCACTTATATTGGTTGTACAACCAGTGATAAAAATGTAGGACTGACTCCAGCACACTGTACCCATACTTCACTTGCCACACCACTAGCCCCACCACACAGGACCTGCACTCCAGCAAAAGGTATAACGATTTCATTTGCCATAGCACCAGCTGTACCACAGAAAAATCCCACTCCAGCAAAAAGTACAGCAAGTCCACCGGCCGAAGACCTATCCCAACTGCAGAGACGACCAATTCCTACAGATTGGAACCCCATTCCATTTATTCCCAGTTTAAAAGACAATGCTTTCAATGTTGTTAGGGACTATGTGCATATATTCCCATCATGGGAAGATTATTGTGAAGACAAACACCATTTTCACATCTTCCTGTCCAACTTACGTGTAAGTGCTATTATTCATGGTTATTATTTTCCTGTTTTCTGCTGATTGAACACATCAATTGTTTACATTACATTGTTGTAACTAGGCGTCATGACGAGCAAAGCTTGCTTGTGCTTTTCAAGGAAGCATTGCAGCAGTATCGGTGTTACCTGAGGAAATCACACTTTGGTGGCAAATCTATAAACAAATTTTCGGTGAAGTCTCCTGTGCTAAATTTAGAAGACATTGAATGGACAAACCTTTTTATGCACTGGTCTCTTTCCCAGGATGAGGTACTGTCTATGAAATCACATGACAATTTGAACTTCTACTTTTCCGCATGTGCCTTAGGGATCTTGGTCGCAGGAAATCTGCTCGAAGAAGAATTCCGGTTTGAAAAGAATGACAGGATATCGCAAATATGCTGCCCGCTGCTTTGCTCTTGTTAGTACATGTTGTCCTGTATCACTGTACTTGCATACATACCTGGTTCATTATGTGACAACAGTATGCATGATAGCTTGCTTATCAATTGTTCGCTCCAAATTATCTGATCTGTATGAATGGTTACATTAGTGTAGAATATATCCAATGCCAATGTTTTTTTAGCTCTGCATTGTTCTTGTAAGTACATGTTGTCCTTTATCAGTGTACTTATAATGATAGGTAGTTGTTCATGTACCATCACTCTGCAGCTTATTTTCCTTTGCCCTCCATTTTCTACACATCAGATCTATATTTACTCTTACCATAAGGTTGGTACTGAAGAAGTTTAGGTGTGCATTGCTCTTGGTTGTACCTTTTGCCTGTATCGCTGCACTTACATTTATAGCTACTTGGTTATGTAGCATCACTCTTCATCTTATCTTAAATATTCTCCATTTTTTCGTATATTATCACATCTATATTTACTCTTAACAAAATGTAGAATAAAGGCAATGCTTATGAAGAAGATTATGTGGTAAACTTTTTGAATTGCCCCCCCCCCCCTATCAGCATGTACAAGGCCTTTATAGAGCCTGTCTTCACCAATAATGTAAGTTTGTCCATCTCAAGCCTTCAAACTTTGTTGTATATATTTGGTTAGGCATGACTGCAATAGCTGTTTATTTTTGGTGTTTGCATCAAATTGCATGTTTAAAGTTTATTATGTAGTTCATAAACAAAAGTTTGTCCTTTCTCAATTTAAGTTTTCAGTTGTACAACCAAGTTCCTTATTCATACCATGTAAATTAAACTATACAGAGCAATTGATTTTCTTTTGCACAGCATGTATGCTTCTGTTCTTCATCCGTAATCCAGTGGTGTGGTGAACCTACCCACTACAGCACAATGTCATATTCTGCAATGTCTTAACTATGAACAATGTCATATCATTCTACTACTCCCTCCGTCCGAAAATACTTGTCATTGAAATGGATGTATCTAGATGTATTTTAGTTCTAGACACATCCATTTTGATGACAAGTAATTCCGGACGGAGGGAGTATTATTTAAACCGTCTCTTTGTTTGCCAATCTAAAATGGGATAAATTGACAACACACTAACCATTGATACTTATGAGTTCTTGATCTGTAATCCAGTGGTGTCATGAAGCTGCCAACTCCTTCACAATGTCATTTCCTGCCATGTCCTGACCTGAACAATACCATAATGTGTTAATGCAATTTTAAACTGTGTCACTTTATTCGTCAGTAAGAAATGTTATGAATTGTCAGCACTGATACTTTTATGTGCAAAACCTGTCATCTGTCTGCTTGTTTATCTTTCAGAGTGAGGAAGATTTAAGTGTTGAACAAGCGCAGTCTCATCATCTTGCTCAGCTTCTTGCGCTGCAGCTCCCCAGCAGGGCTAACCTTTCTTGAACTCTATTGAAGTGATGTCGGTTTTGTATATCATTTTGTCGGCGTGTTTATTTGCACTGGTGGCGATCTTTGATGCCCAGTGTATGTAATCTGCTGTCTGCTTGTGCTTCATTATCATAGTGGCGAACTTTGATGCCCACTGGATGTAATATGCTGTAATTTCTTTATTGTATAGTCTAGGTTTTTTCTTATTCACGATGCTGCAGTTATTTTACTGTATATATATCATGTCTTCGCAGTAAACCGGCCAAACCGTAAAATTACGGTACATAATCAGGCCGTCATGCAATCACGATGTAGGTTGGGCCTGAAACGTGCCGAACAGCTAATGGGCCGGCAGTAGCCCGAAATGAACCCCGGCCCATGATTGTGTGAATCAAATCACTGGCTTTTAATAGGCCAAAATTGTCTCGGTCCTTGTTTGGCCCAATCAGATATCGGCTGCAAGCAGGCTGGATGCAAACCGGGCCATAGTTAGGCCCAACTATATGACGGGCATTTAACAGGCTGAAATTAATATAGAGCCAAAATGTTAAACGGGTCCTTGAGAGGCCAAAACTAATGTCAGGCCGAATTACTAAGTAGGCCTCTAGCAAGTGGGCCCAAAAGCATAGTGTCTAGTTGACGGGCCGAATCTGATATGGGTCATAATTGAGCCCATAGCCTCTTAAAGGGCCGTACCTGATCCGGGCCGTAATTTGGCCCAGAACGTGGTTGGCTTTTAACGGGCCAGATCTCATATGGATCACTATTAGGACCGGAACGTGGAAGGCCATTAATGGACCGGATCAAATATGGGCCGGCATTTGGCCCAAAACATGGCAGCCAGTTAATGGGCCGGCCTACTAGGGTCCTCAAATTCTTGTGGGCCTACAGCTGGGCCGGCCCATTAATGTCGGCGAAATCTCGTGGCCCTTTAGCCGGGCCGGCCCATTATGATCTGCAAGAATCTTGTGGGCCTTTACCTGGGCAAGCCCATTATGGCCCGCAAAATCTTGTGGGCTGTTAGCTAGGCCAGCCCATTATGGTCCACAAAAACTCGTGAGCCTTTAGCTGGGCCGGCCCATTATGGTCGGCAAAATCTTGTGGGCCTTTAGTTGGGCTAGCCCATTTAAACTTGATGGGCCAGTCCACGTGTCAACATATCATAGGTGTGTCTCGCCCATTGGATGAGTGACACCTGTGCCAGCGCGGACCTGACACGTGTCTCCTCTAGCCAATGATGATTTTACACGTGGAAAATCCCCATTGGTCGGGGCTGTTAACGGGTTATCGGATCCAAAACCCGACCCGATAGCTTAACGGCGTTCCGTTACGGTGGATGCCACGTTTCGGTCACCCTTGACGAAAGCACTTCTATGACGCGCGATTTATCTTCATGGAAGTGGACACTTCCGTGATGATAATTTTGGTAATGTCATGGAACACTTCTACGACAGCACATGTATGACTATCTTGATTCTGTCATAAATTTGTCATGGATGTACATGCATGACAAAAAACGCGACCTACTGTGACAAACACGTATCATCACGGAAGTGTATTTTTTTGTAGTGCAAGGTTGAAGCAGCACAAGACAAACATCGTCAATCTCAAGTGGGATTCTAATAGCATCTCCAATGGATGATGTAAAATAGATGCAAAATTTACATCACCAAAAACCACCTGACTACAACAAATGAGGTAAAAACTGTTGACTTTGAACTTAACTATCAAAAGTGAAATTTACTGTGGAATCTGAATGCTACTATCGAAACCGAACGCAATGGTAGCAGAGAGGCACTTGACATGTAGTTTAGGGAGGGCCTGCAGTTCATCTTCAACCTGCACTCCCCTGAGCCGCCAGCCACCACCAGCCGAACCGCCGAACCAAGCGCCGCCTCGCCACCCCAAAACAACTCCCCATTGCCGCCCCGGCCATCCCTCTAGGCCCCCCGCCCCCCACCCTGAACCCTAAGATAGATAGTGGGGTACCTCTCCGGCGAGCCCCCGTCCATGCTGCGGGTGGTTCTTCCTTAACTCCGGCGAGCCCCCCAACCCCTGAAAATCGACGGACCCAAAAGTCAATTCAGTCGACTGAAGCGTGGCTAAATCGGAGCAGAGCAGCAGCACGAGCGAGGGGGAGAGCAGCATCAGCAGCTGGGTGAGCGAGCGATCGAGCGAGCGAGAGCCGGAGCCGCAGCAGTAGATCCGGCTGGTATGGACGCCGCCGCCGAAGGGGCCTCGCACTGGTGGAGAGCCGCCGTGGAGATGTCGCCCGCGGTGCCGGCTTCAAGGTAGCCGCTCCATGGGGGTGCGGGATGGAGCATCGTCGGCGCCGGGATGTCGTGTTAAGGAGAAGGTGCGATGCGATGAGTGTACCACCTCTTTGGTGGCGCCGAGTAGGCCTCGGCTTCGTCCGAGGATTCGGTGAGGATGCTGCGGTTCCGGTGGAGCAGGTTGAGGCGACGCTGTGGGGATGGAGCAGTCGCGATAGACGAGGCGATCGTCGGAGCAGCTCCTTGGAGGTGGAGGACGGGGCGGCTGAACCGGCAGGACGACGAGATGGACGAGGATCCTCATCTGGGGAGGTGGACGAGGGACGTCGAACTGTTGCGATGGATGACGTCATCGGGGAAGAGGCCCTGGCTGGGCAGTGGTGAGGTGGCGGACGGAGGAGGGTCGGGTTTCGCAGTTGGAGCGGAGAGGTTATGGTGGCCTGGGATTTCGAATGGCGAAAAGGGGGCGATGGGAGGGGGTGAACCATGACTTAGGGACGCGCTTGTCCAAAATGTAGGGTGTGTTACAAAAGTACCCCCCACCGATTTGAACTAGCGGCCCTTTTGCCTTAGGGTTATAAGGGGGATTTCGCATGTCGGGATTTGGCAGCTGGAGGGAGTTTTCGTGCACGTTGTAATTTCGGGATAGCAAGGCACAGGTTGTGAAGGCGCCAGTTTTCACTACTAGGGAAAAGCCTAGCAGCAGCGCAGGTTTTGGGCCTATTAGCAGCGCGGGGGCCGGCGCTACTAATAAGGCGCTACAGCTAATGTATAGCAGTAGCGCGAGTGCCACCCGCGCTACTACTACGTCCGTTAGTAGTAGCGTGGGTAAAAACCCGCGCTACTACTAATGTCTAATCTCTGATTTTTTTTTGAATTTTTCAAAAAAAAATAGACTTTTTCCCTAATTTTCAAATTTCTGAATTATTATAACCTCCAATCTCTAATCACCCCTCATCGCTGCTAAATTTAATCTCTAATCATTTAACTTCCGGGTTCTATTCTCCCTCGTTTCCAAGTCTGCACTTGTTGTTTTCCTCACAATAGTAAGATGGCAATCCTATTAACCTCAGGAATTTAGCTTGAGCATGAAGTCACACATTTCATTGTTTGAGTTTGAAACTATTGTTCTAAAAAATAATACTAATATTTAGTAACACGAAAATTTCTTGAATAATTAGTTTGACCATTGTTTGACCACAGTTTGACCATAGTTTGACCAGATTTGACCAAAATTCAAAAAAACTAAAATAATTATTTAGTAACACTAATATTCTTGAATAATTAGTTTGACCTTTGTTTGACCAGATTTAACAAAAATAAAAAAACTGAAATATGATGATTTTTTTTGCCTCCAGATCTTAAAAGCCCCGTAACTTTTTTCTGTTAGGTTTTTGAGGATTTTGAAAATGTTTAACGGGGTTCCCTAGTAGTGTTTGGGAGCACGATATCTGAATTTTCGGGATATAACAAGGCGCGGGTTGAATTTTAGGGACAAGCCTAATGTGTACTAATATTGTACTTGTACGTACCAAATCAATTCGCACTTCCCTCAACCAAAAAGAAAGCGAAAAAAATAAAACTATTCACACCACACAAAGAGAGAGTCTTGCCCCATTTTACTATACAAATGCTATTCAAAGCTACTCCCTCCTTCCATCTATATAGGGCCTAATGCATTTTTCGATGCTAACTTTGACCAAATATTAGAGCAATAATATATGACATGCAACTTACACAAAGCACACCGTTAAATTCGTCTGTGAAAGGTTCTTTCAATGATATAATTTTCACATTGTGCATGTCATGTACTATTAATCTTGTCAATAGTCAAAGGCGGTCTTTAAAAACTCATTACATCCTATATATATGGAAGGAGGGAGTATGAATCCATGTTATGTCCAATTAAATTTTTTCGCTTGCTGTATAATGCATGTAACCTACTCATACCAACATTTTAGTGCATTCCAAATGTCTATACTATCGCTGCAATTTGAACTAAATTTGAATTTGTTTCTCTATTTCAATAAGAATCTACAATCATGATTGTTGCCAACTTCAACCATCATTCGTATATTACCTTAATAACACACCACATGATTACTATAGAGATAGATATGAACTATGTGTACTACATGAACTCAAATTCTAATTTTTGAATACACTTGATGTTGATTCCAAATAATAGTACATTTGATGTACTAACTATATATTCATAATCTAAGCCATGTTCCATACGTACATCGTGTTTATCACACAAAGTATAGTGCCCCGCCCCCTACATTATGACAAGTATTTAGACCTGAGCTGCAAAAGCCACACATCAGCCCAAATTATAATCAATGTTCTATATATTATACGTAGTACTAGCAAGATGCCCATGCGTTCCACAAAAGATCAACATGATCAAGGGGCCTAATTTGCAAATATGGAGAGGGGTGTGGGTATCTCTTTTCAAAATTTCCATAGTTTCCTTCCTATCCGCCAGATATAAATCGGACGGCCTATATTGCAGGATGGCAGGCACACCATCATCAACAACTCCGTTTTTTATAAGAAGTAGAGATAAGATATATTATATGTAGTATAACATGTTCATAACCACACCATGTGTATCACCATTATATGTATTCACACATGCGTCGGTTTAAAACACTATGATAAATTCTTCAAATATCTGAATTCGCTTTTTATAGTGAAGTATGATCTCTATTCGCCTTTTACACCCACACAATCCTCTTATCTTTGTAGCTAGCGCTAACTTTATCTCGTGCACGCACACACCCGCATCCCTCTCACCCTCCCTCGGCATTCTCTAGCTCCATCGCGCAAATTCGTCTTTTCAATTTAGGTCTTTCACCCACGGTGTGTGTAGGCCCCCCAGCTCCTTCTTTACGGAACACATCGATCGATGTGCCTCTCTAGCCAGGTGTACCTAGCACATACACAAGCTTCCCCTCTTATCTTATCACCGTCCATGCCTCACTCCCACCACTCAATTCATAGATCTTGTACTCACACACTCCTTCCCCCTCGATATAGTATGCCTCTCGTACCACCTCCTAGATGCATCCCTCTCTCTCCATCCTTCTCCACGTGCCTCATTTGCTTCTAACACACACATGCATGTATACCGATCAATCTCCCAACATATACCTAGATCGACTTTAACTATCCCCCCATCGATTGACGCGCCTCACAAGTTAAGTCTCTCCTTTCTCTAACAAAGGGCGATTGATCTTCCTATGTAGTTACGTCTGCTTACCACAGCCATATCGTCCTCCCTCATCATTCGTGCATGCCTCCTGACCCGTCTCTCACACGCACGTGCACAGACAAGCAGCCATCTCCTTTCTTATTGATATTGCGGGCGTGCCCTCCGTTTGTCTAGCAAGCCTATCCCACCATTTGTTAGAAGCAACTCCACTACCACCCCCTCCAACACTCTAGCTCTCTCTCTCTCTCCCAACCTTATTCCTCTCCTACACATATGCATGGATGCCGATCGATCTCCCTTAATACATGAGGTAGATCGATCTCCTTAATACATGAGGTAGAACTCTCTCCTCCTCCACACGTATACTAGCCATTGTACCTCTATAGTTAATTAGGCCTCCCTCTCCCCCCACCACACACCGATAGTCGAGCGCTGTAGGGAGGTATCCATGCCACAGAGACAAACAACACATGTCCCCTCTCACCTTCCAGTAGGCCATCCACTCTATATATTTGATGTGGGCACACACAAATTCGATGGCACTCTTTATCGATCGCTCGCGCACACACACACACATCATCCCTCTCTTCGATTCTATGGACACCTCAAGCCGATGATACTTCCACTCTCTTCTCGTGGATCGCCCCCTCTATATATATGTTATATGCAGGACTCTATTTCACACACATTGCATATGTTACATTTTTTGATTGACCCTCCCCCCCCACCCACCCACAAAAAAAACTCTCACGAACCCAACACACTATATCTCTCTAAGTTTGTATCTCCCTCACACAACCCCACGTAGGTGGTGTACGTATACAAGAAGAGAATAGGTGCACCGTGCACTACTCACGCTTCGTGCCCAGCCACACCCGCGCGGGTAAACGGTGGAGCTCATTTCTTTACGAAATGGCAGCCCACGTGCTAATTTGAACGTGTGTAGCGGTTGTTTACCTAGGGAGGTCGTGCTACCACGCGTGCACGAAACAAAGTTCGACTTGACGTGTTGGCGCATTATTTTTAAATAAAGTTATAGTGCTCAATGGCACGTACATAGAATATAAAATGATTTTTATGGAGAAAATGGTAGTCCGCTCCACTATATACAATGGAGCTTGCCTGCCTGGTATGTCTCTCTTGAGAGTATCTCACACAAGGCTGCGGTGGCCTCTCTCTCTCTCTCTCTCTCCGTTGGTCAGTGATCCGGCCGCATCCCGTCCGTCGGGGGAAAGTGAGGAAGTGCATTGTTTCTCCGTTCGACGGTGCCGAGGCAGCACGTCCCGATCTACGGTACACGCCATTCTCTCTGACCAAGCTCCGGCGTGGTAGGGCCTACGCCACCTGCTCGCTACCGCAGTATGGGCAGATTCTGCCCGCCGCCGCTCACCTAGTTACATCCCGACAACCTCCAGGTATCCCCTCCGGCCTTGCTCCACTGCCCGTCTTCCCACGTCCCTGCATGTGGATATTCCATAGTTCTTTGTCCAAAACGTAGCTCGTCCGGCGTACTTTCCATATTGCAATCTCGTCCTCACACCGTTTTAGACAAACGCAACCGTGCTGTTATCTTCCCTTAGGACAAGGAATATGCTTCTTTTTTGTCATCGCATGTGTCATCAACTGTTATTGGCCAGTAATTGTTTCCTTTCTACCACTTTTTTGCAAACAGGGTTATCCATTTCACCTCTTTGCTATTGCGACCTTTTGGTGAACTGCTCAAATCACTTTTTTCTTAAGAGTGTTTTGTGCAGTTGTACTAAAATGTCACACGGGCAACGTCTCTACATTTCAGTGCAACTGCACAAAGGGAGATTGGTTTTGCTCTATCCTCCTCAACCAACTCCGAGCCTAATATTCTCCAACTAGTTAGTCTTAAGAGAGACTGCAAAAGTGAACGGTATTTGTGTGTTTATTATTTCATCAGCAGTCCTCTATTATCGTAATCACACTTAATATCTTTGGAACAGAGACGCTCAGCTCTATTTTAGTGGAACTGCACAAAATGATCTGAATGTTGCATGCTCTAGACAGCTAATTTTTTCCCCAGCATGCCTTGTTGATTTAGACAGAGCTTGGTGGACGTTGCTCCCAGTGAAAGCATAGATCAATTTTAATTTAACACCTTTTCACAACTTTGTCTTCAGTCATGATGTAAATATTAGCTCTGATCTGCTAATAATTGGGATGCCTTAGCAAGGAAATTAGTTTTTTATTGTTTCCGAAACAGCATCGATGGCACGACACACGAAACAAAAGCTGAATGCTCACACCATTGTACAATTTCATGTCACTGGAAAATTATTTGTATAGTACGTCAATTATGTAAACAAATGCTGAAAGCTTGGTAGCATTGCCAGAAGCCTCTTTAGCATCCGGGTCCATGTGCCATGTACAAAATTATACTCCTTCGTTCCTAAATATTTTTCTTTTTACAAATTTGAAATGGGCATATTTTAGAGTGTAGATTCACTCATTTTGCTTCGTATGTGTACTCCCTCCGTTCCAAATACTCTATTTGTCATTCTAGAGATTTCAGGAAGTGACTACATACGGAGCAAAATGAGTGAATCTACACTCTAAAATATGTCTATATACATCTGTATGTGGTAGTCCATTTGAATCTCTAAAAAGACAAATATTTGGGTAGTCACTCGTTGAAATCTCTAGAAAGACAAATACTCCGGATGTATTTAAGAATTGAGGGGGTAGTGCACAACCGCATGGGAGACTCAGCCCGGTTGTTGCGCCGCATTAATAGTGAGTAATGAGCAATCAAATCATAAGCCCCACCTTTCCCACTGTAAGTTGATCGGAAGAAGCAACCATCAATACGCTCTTCTTTGAATCCGCTCATACTACTCCATCCGTCACTGTTTTATAGAGCGCGCTTCAGAAAAAAGAAAAAAATCTGTGGGACCAAGGCGACTAGCGATCGGCCTGAAAAATAACATTGCTAGTTATAGCACGGCATCTATTACTAGAGGAAATAATGCGTACAAACATGCATGTAGTGCTTCCACCCCGGGTACACACATGCATGCACTTACTCCACTCTGTAGTAGTACATCGAGAGAAAATTGAGGACTTGATTGCGGTTACCACGCCCTAATTAATTGAGCATTAAACCAAACGCGTGTAAAGTCTCTCTGGTGGTGGAAATGCATTGAGAGAAATGCATCATAATGAAGCGCGCCCTGTAAACTGTGACGGAGGGAGGAGTAGTATATGAAGGTGCAAAACCAAGTACGCATATGGCCAGTCGGTCAACGCACCTCATCTTGGCATATCACTGACATGTGGGACAGGAGTGTGAGCAAACCGATCTCAATTGATGGCAAAATGGCCAACCTGCCGTTCCATGAGAGAGACGAGGAGCGAGTACACACAGACGGGCTCGCACGGAGGCCAAGATATATTCGAGCATGGTTGGTTGATCGATATCATAATTACATGTTGGGCTGTCGTTTTCCGCCCTTCTCCTGAATAAATGTGTACATTATCAGAGATTAAAAAAAATAAGAGTACAGATGCTCCACCATCCGGTTCTAGCAGTAGTACTACTCATACTACTAAACCTTGCGCTTGGCTCTTCGCCTCTTCGTGAAGTCGAACAATGATGGTACTCCACATGTTGGGTACTACAGAGTATGCCTCTGACAATCTGACACCGAATGGACTGATGCATGTCCACCGAGGGTAGGTTGCATTAGTCAAAAGGCGTAAGCAAGCTTCACCTTGTCCTGCAAGCTTCTCCTAGTTCTGCGAGTAGTGCTAGTCCATACTCCCTCCTTTCCGGTTAATATGGCTTAATCTTTTTTACGGGTAAATGAGAGAGCTTTATTCATATATAAGCATTCTTAGGACGATCAGCCATGACACTGGTCACTAGTGTTGGGTAACGTAGTAATTTCAAAAATAATCCTACGCACATGCAAGATCATGGTGATGCGTAGCAACGACAGGGGAGAGTGTGCCCACGTATCCTCATAGACCGAAAGCCAAAGCGTTAGCACAACGCGGTTGATGTAGTCGTACGTCTTCACGGCCCGACCGATCAAGCACCGAAAGCACGACACCTCCGAGTTCTTGCACACGTACAGCTTGATGACGTCCCTCGAACTTCGATCCAGCCGAGTGTCGAGGGAGAGTTCCATCAGCATGACGGATGGTGATGATGATGATGTTCTACCGACGCAGGGCTTCGCCTAAGCACCGCTACGATATTATTGAGGTGGATTAAGGTGGAGGGGGGCACCGCACATGGCTAAGAGATCAATGATCAATTGTTGTGTCTATGGGGTGCCCCCCTCCTCCGTATATAAAGGAGGAGAGGAGGGGCCGGCCAGGAGGAGGAGGTGCGCCCAAGGGGGGGAGTCCTACTCCCACCGGGAGTAGGACTCCTCCTTTTCCTATTTGGAGTGGGAGAGGGAAGGAAGAGGAAGGAGGGAGTAAGCAAAGGGGGGCCGGCCCCCCTCCCAATTCGGATTGGGCTTGGGGGGGCGCCCCATCCCTTGCTCCTTTCCCCTCCTTTCCACTAAAGCCCATTAAGGCCCATATACCTCCCAGGGGGTTCCGATAACCTCCCGGTGCTCCCATATTATCCCGATCTCACCCGGAACCATTCCGGAGTCCATATATAGTCGTCCAATATATCGATCTTTACGTCTCGACCATTTCGAGACTCCTCTGCATGTCCATGATCACATCCGGGAGTCCGAACTACCTTTGGTACATCAAAACACATAAGCTCATAATATAACTGTCATCTAACTTTAAGGTGCAGACCCTAGGTACTGAGACACGCCTCTGTTCAATAACCAATAGCGGAACCTGGATGCTCATATTGGCTCCCACATATTCTACGAAGATCTTTATCGGTCAAACCGCATAACAACATACGTTGTTCCCTTTGTCATCGATATGTTACTTGCCCGGGATTTGATCGTTGGTATCTCAATACCTAGTTCAATCTCGTTACCCACAAGTCTCTTTACTCGTTCCGTAATACATCATCCCGCAACTAACTTATTAGTTGCAATGCTCGCAAGGCTTATAGTGATGTGCATTACCGAGTGGGCCTAGAGATACCTCTTCGACAATCAGAGTGACAAATCCTAATCTCGAAATACGCCAACTCAACAAGTACCTTTGGAGACACCTATAGAGCACCTTTATAATCACCCAGTTATGTTCTGACGTTTGGTAGCACACAAAGTGTTCCTCCAGTAAATGGGAGTTTCATAATCTCATAGTCGCAGGAACATGTATAAGTCATGAAGAAAGCAATAGCAACTTACTAAACGATCAAGTGCTAAGCTAACGGAATGGGTCAAGTCAATCACATCATTCTCCTAATGATGCGATCCCGTTAATCAAATGACAACTATTTTGTCCATGGCTAGGAAACATAACCATCTTTGATAAACGAGCTAGTCAAGTAGAGGCATACTAGTGACACTTAGTTTGTCTATGTATTCACACATGTATCATGTTTCTGGTTAATACAATTCTAGCATGAATAATAATCATTCATCATGATAGAAGGAAATAAATAATAACTTTATTATTGCCTCTAGGGCATATTTTCTTCAGTCTCCCACTTGCACTAGAGTCAATAATCTAGATTACATAGTAATGATTATAACACCCATGGAGCCTTAGTGCTGATCATGTTTTGCTCGTGGAAGAGGCTTAGTCAACAGGTCTGCAACATTCAGTTCCGTATATATCTTGCAAATCTCTATGTCTCCCACCTGGACTTGGTCCTAGATGGAATTGAAGCGTCTCTTGATGTGTTTGGTCTTCTTGTGATATCTGGATTCCTTTGCCAAGGCAATTGCACCAGTATTGTCATCAAAGATTTTCATTGGACCCGATGCACTAGGTATGACACCTAGATAGGATATGAGCTCCTTCATCCAGACTCCTTCATTTGCTGCTTCCAAAGTAGCTATGTACTCCGCTTCACATGTAGATCCCGCCACGACGCTTTGTTTAGAACTACACCAACTGACAGCTCCACCGTTCAATATAAACACATATCCGGTTTGCGATTAGAATCGTCCGGATCAGTGTCATAGCTTGCATCGACGTAACCATTTACGACTAGCTCTTTGTCACCTCCATAAACGAGAAACATATCCTTAGTCCTTTTCAGGTATTTTAGGATGTTCTTGACCGCTGTCCAGTGATCCACTCCTGGATTACTTTGGTACCTACCTGCTAAACTAATAGCAAGCCATAAATTAGGTCTGGTACACAGCATTGCATACATGATAGAGCCTATGGCTGAAGCATAGGGAACTTCTTTCATTTTCTCTCTATCTTCTGTAGTGGTCGGGCATTGAGTCTGAATCAATTTCACACCTTGTATTACAGGCAAGAACCCTTTCTTTGCTTGATCCATTTTGAACCTTTTCAAAACTTTATCAAGGTATGTACTTTGTGAAAGTCCAATTAAGTGTCTTGATCAATCTCTATAGATCTTGATGCCCAATATGTAAGCAGCTTCACCGAGGTCTTTCATTGAAAAACTTTTATTCAAGTATCCTTTTATGATATCCAGAAATTCTATATCATTTCCAATCAATAATATGTCGTCCACATATAATATTAGGAACGCTACAGAGCTCCCACTCATTTTCTTTTAAATACAGGCTTCTCCAAAAGTCTGTATAAAACCATATGCTTTGATCACACTATCAAAGCGTTTATTCCAACTCCGAGAGGCTTGCACCAGTCCATAAATGGATCGCTGGAGCTTGCACACTTTGTTAGCATCTTTTGGATCGACAAAACCTTCTGGTTGCATCATATACAACTCTTCTTCTAGAAATCCATTCAGAAATGCAGTTTTGACATCCATTTGCCAAATTTCATAATCATAAAATGTGGAAATTGCTAACATGATTCGGACAGACT
Organism: Triticum dicoccoides; assembly: GCF_002162155.2. Taxonomy (NCBI): domain Eukaryota; kingdom Viridiplantae; phylum Streptophyta; class Magnoliopsida; order Poales; family Poaceae; genus Triticum; species Triticum dicoccoides. The sequence continues at coordinate 576,398,253 of NC_041381.1, read as the reverse complement.
TAAGCATTGCTACGGGTGAGAAAGTCTCATCGTAGTCAACCCCTTGAACTTGTCGAAAACATTTCGCAACAAGTAGAGCTTTGTAGACAGTAACATTACCATCAGCGTCAGTGTTCTTCTTGAAGATCCATTTATTCTCAATGGCCTGCCGATCATCGGGCAAGTCAACCAAAGTCCACACTTTGTTCTCATACATGGATCCCATCTCAGATTTCATGGCCTCAAGCCATTTTGCGGAATCTGGGCTCATCATCGCTTCCTCATAGTTCGTAGGCTCGCCATGGTCAAGTAACATGACCTCCAGAATAGGATTGTCGTACCACTCTGGTGCGGATCGTACTCTGGTTGACCTACGAGGTTCGGTAGTAACTTGATCTGAAGTTTCATGATCAATATCATTAGGTTCCTCACTAATTGGTGCATCTGTGATGAACTATTTTCCAATAAGGGAGCAGGTACAGTTACCTCATCAAGTTCTACTTTCCTCCCACTCACTTCTTTTGAGAGAAACTCTTTTTCTAGAAAGGATCCATTCTTGGCAACGAATGTCTTGCCTTCGGATCTGTGATAGAAGGTGTACCAAAAAGTCTCTTTTGGGTATCCTAAGAAGACACATTTCTTCGATTTGGGTTCGAGCTTATCAGGTTGAAGTTTTTTCACATAAGAATCGCAGCCCCAACCTTTAAGAAATGACAACTTTGGTTTCTTGCCAAACCACAGTTCATAAGGCGTCATCTCAACGGATTTTGATGGTGCCCTATTTAACATGAATGTGGCTATCTCTAAAGCATAACCCCAAAATGACAGCGGTAAATCAGAAAGAGACATCATAGATCGCAGCATATCTAGTAAAGTAGGATTACGACATTCGGACACACCATTACATTGTGGTGTTCCGGGTGGCGTGAGTTGCAAAACTATTCCGCATTGCTTCAAATGTAAGCCAAACTCGAAACTCAAATATTCTCCTCCACCATCAGATCGTAGAAACTTTATTTTCTTGTCACGATGATTTTCAACTTCACTCTGAAATTCTTTGAACTTTTCAAATGTTTCAGACTTATGTTTCATTAAGTAGATATACCCATATCCGCTCAAATCATCTGTGAAGGTGAGAAAATAACGATACCTGCCGCGAGCCTCAACATTCATTGGACCACATACATCATTATGTATGATTTCTAACAAATCAGTTGCTCGCTCCATAGTTCCGGAGAACGGCGTTTTAGTCATCGTGCCCATGAGGCATGGTTCACAAGTACCAAGTGATTCATAATCAAGTGATTCCAAAAGTCTGTTAGTATGGAGTTTCTTCATGCGCTTTACACCAATATGAAGCAAACGGCAGTGCCACAAATAAGTTGCACTATCATTATCAACTCTGCATCTTTTGGTTTCAACATTATGAATATGTGTATCACTACTATTGAGATTCATCAAAAATAGACCACTCTTTAAGGGTGCATGACCATAAAAGATATTACTCAAATAAATAGAACCACTATTATTCTCATATTTAAATGAATAACCGTATCGCATCAAACAAGATCCAGATATAATGTTCATGCTCAACGCTGGCACCAAATAACAATTATTCAGGTCTAAAACTAATCCCGAAGGTAGATGTAGAGGTAGCGTGCCGACGGCTATCACATCAAGTTTGGAACCATTTCCCATGCGCATCATCACCTCGTCCTTAGCCAGTGTCCGCTTAATCCGTAGTCCCTGTTTCGAGTTGCAAATATTAGCAACAGAACCAGTATCAAATACCCAGGTGCTACTGCGAGCTCTGGTAAGGTACACATCAATAACATGTATATCACATATACCTTTGTTCACCTTGCCATCCTTCTTATCCGCCAAATACTTGGGGCAGTTCCGCTTCTAGTGACCAGTCTGTTTGCAGTAGAAGCACTCAGTCTCGGGCTTAGGTCCAGACTTGGGTTTCTTCTCTTGAACAGCAACTTGTTTGCCGTTCTTCTTGAAGTTCCCCTTCTTTTTCCCTTTGCCCTTTTTCTTGAAACTGGTGGTCTTATTGACCATCAACACTTGATGCTCCTTCTTGATTTCTACCTCCGCAGCCTTTAGCATTGCAAAGAGCTCGGGAATTGTCTTATCCATCCCTTGCATATTATAGTTCATCACAAAGCTCTTGTAGCTTGGTGGAAGTGATTGGAGAATTCTGTCAATGACGCAATCATCCGGAAGATTAAGTCCCAGTTGAATCAAGTGATTGTTATACCCAGACATTCTGAGTATATGCTCACTGACAGAACTATTCTCCTCCATCTTGCAGCTGTAGAACTTATTGGAGACTTCATATCTCTCAATCCGGGCATTTGCTTGAAATATTAACTTCAACTCCTGGAACATCTCATATGCTCCATGACGTTCAAAACGTCGTTGAAGTCCCGGTTCAAAGCCGTAAAGCATACCACACTGAACTATCGAGTAGTCATCAGCTTTGCTTTGCCAAACGTTCACAACATCTACAGTTGCATCTGCAGCAGGCCTGGCACCCATGGTGCTTCCAGGGCGTAATTCTTCTGTGCAACAATGAGGATAATCCTCAAGTTACGGACCCAGTCCGTGTAATTGCTACCATCATCTTTCAACTTTGCTTTCTCAAGGAACGCATTAAAATTCAACGGAACAACAGCACGAGCCATCTATCTACAACAACATGGACATGCAAAATACTATCAGGTACTAAGTTCATGATAAATTTAAGTTCGATTAATCATATTAATTAAGAACTCCCACTTAGATAGACATCCCTCTAATCATCTAAGTGATCACGTGATCCAAATCAACTAAACCATAACCGATCATCACGTGAAATGGAGTAGTTTTCAATGGTGAACATCACTATGTTTATCATATCTACTATATGATTCACACTCGGTCTTTCGGTCTTAGTGTTCTGAGGCCATATCTGAATATGCTAGGATCGTTAAGTTTAACCTGAGTATTCTGCGTGTGCAAAACTGGCTGGCACCCATTGTAGATGGACCTAGAGCTTATCACATTCGATCATCACGTGGTGTCTGGGCACGACAAACTTTGGCAACGGCGCATACTCAGGGAGAACATTTTTATCTTGAAATTTAGTGAGAGATCATCTTATAATGCTACCGTTAATCAAAGCAAGATAAGATGCATAAAGGATAAACATCACATGCAATCAATATAAGTGATATGATATGGCCATCATCATCTTGTGCTTGTGATCTCCATCTATGAAGCACCGTCATGATCACCATCGTCACCGACGCGACACCTTGATCTCCATCGTAGCATTGTTGTCATTTCGCCAGCTATTGCTTCTACAACTATCGCTACCGCTTAGTGATAAAGTAAAGCAATTACAGGGCATTTGCGTTGCATACATTAAAGCGACAACCATATGGCTCCTGCCAGTTGCCGATAACTCGGTTACAAAACATGATCATCTCATACAATAAAATATAGCATCATGTCTTGACCATATCACATCACAACATGCCCTGCAAAAACAAGTTAGACGTCCTCTACTTTGTTGTTGCAAGTTTTACGTGACTGCTACGGGCTGAGCAAGAACCGTTCTTACCTACGCAACAAAACCACAACGATAGTTCGTCAACTTAGTGATGTTTTAACCTTCTCAAGGACCGGCGTAGCCACACTCGGTTCAAATAAAGTTGGAGAAACTGACACCCGCCAGCCACCTATGTGCAAAGCACATCGGTAGAACCAGTCTCGCGTAAGTGTACGCGTAATGTTGGTCCGGGCCGCTTCATCCAACAATACCGCCGAACCAAAGTATGACATGCTGGTAAGCAGTATGACTTGTATCGCCCACAACTCACTTGTGTTCTACTCGTGCATATAACATCTACGCATAAAACCTGGCTCTGATTCCACTGTTGGGTAACGTACTAATTTTCAAAAAAATTCCTACGCACACGCAAGATCATGGTCATGCATAGCAACGAGAGGGGAGACTGTGTCCACGTACCCTCGTAGATCAAAAGCGGAAGCGTTAGCACAACACGGTTGATGTAGTCGTACGTCTTCACGGCCCGACCGATCAAGCACCGAAAGCACGGCACCTCTGAGTTCTTGCACACGTACAGATCGATGACGTCCCTCAAACTCCGATCCAGCCGAGTGTCGAGGGAGAGTTCCGTAGCATGACGGCATGGTGATGATGATGATGTTCTCCCGATGCAGGGCTTCGCCTAAGCACCGCTATGATATTATCGAGGTGGATTATGGTGGAGGGGGGCACCGCACACGGCTAAGAGATCAATGATCAATTGTTGTGTTTATGGGGTGCCCCCTCCTCCGTATATAAAGGTGGAGAGGAGGGGGCCAGCCAGGAGGAGGAGGCGCACCCAAGGGGGGGAGTCCTACTCCCACCGAGAGTAGGACTCCTCCTTTTCCTATTTGGAGAGGGAGAGGGAAGGAAGAGGAAGGAGGGGGGAAGGAAAGGGGGGCCCGGCCCCCCTCCCAATTCGGATTGGGCTTGGGGGGTGCCCCCTCCCTTTCTCCTTTCCCCTCCTTTCCACTAAAGCCCATTAAAGCCCATATACCTCCCGGGGGGCTCCGATAACCTCCTAATGCTCCGGTATTATCCCGATCTCACCCGAAACCATTCTGGAGTCCAAATATAGTCCTCCAATATATCGATCTTTACGTCGTGACCATTTGGAGACTCCTCGTCATGTCTGTGATCACATCCGGGACTCCAAACTACATTCGGTACATCAAAACACATAAACTCATAATATAACCATCATCTAACTTTAAGCGTGCGGACCCTATGGGTTTGAGAACTATGACCGAGACACGTCTCTAGTCAATAACCAATAGTGGAACCTGGATGCTCATATCGGCTCCCACATATTCTACGAAGATCTTTATCGGTCAAACCGCATAACAACATATGGTGTTCCCTTTGTCATCGATATGTTACTTGCCCGTGATTTGATATTCGGTATCTTAATACCTAGTTCACTCTCATTACCGGCAAGTCTCTTTACTCGTTCTGTAATACATCATCCCGCAACTAACTCATTAGTTGCAATGCTTGCAAGGCTTATAGTGCTGTGCATTACCGAGTGGGCCCAGAGATACCTCTTCGACAATCGGAGTGACAAATCCTAATCTCGAAATACGCCAACCCAACAAGTACCTTTGGAGACACCTATAGAGCACCTTTATAATCACCCAGTTACGTTGTGACGTTTGGTAGCACACAAAGTGTTCCTCCGGTAAATGGGAGTTGCATAATCTAATAGTCACAGGAACATGTATAAGTCATGAAGAAACCAGTAGCAACATACTAAACGATCAAGTGCTAAGCTAACAGAATGGGTCAAGTCAATCACATCATTATCCTAATGATGTGATCCTGTTAATCAAATGACAACTCTTTTGTCCATGGCTAGGAAACATAACCATAACTATCTTTGATAAACGAGCTAGTCAAGTAGAGGCATACTAGTGACACTTAGTTTGTCTATGTATTCACACATGTATCATGTTTCCGGTTAATACAATTCTAGCATGAATAATAAACATTCATCATGATATAAGGAAATAAATAATAACTTTATTATTGCCTCTAGGGCATATTTCCTTCAACTAGGAAGCGAGGTATCCCGCAAGAAAAGATGTAGGAAGCAAAGTGTTTCATCAAGCCAGCTCTCGGGCACATTCAAAGTGCAGCAAGCACGGTTCGCACAAAGATGTCCCACAAGGTTTGCTGAGCTGTTTACATGCCGAATAACCAAAAAGATGAAATATTACCGAGCGCTCCTATTTGTAACAGGATATGAGCCAGAATTAAGCGAGAATTTTGGCAAGTGTTCCATGCAATCACTTCCATTATCACATGCGAGAACCCTCGAAGAGAACCAAATGTGTTGAAGATTGCTTTAGCACATTTTAAAAATATAATAAGAGTGCAGACGCTCCTCCATCTGGTTCCTAGTACTAGTATAGTGCATACTTGGCTCTTCGCCTCCTCGGAAGGTCCAACAATGATGATACTACAGTACAATATGCTTCTAGCAATCTGACACCGATTGAACTGCTGCACGTCCGCTGCGAGGGCGAGGGCGAGGGAGAGGCAGAGGTAGAAGGTGCTGTAGTCAAAACCCTCTCGTTGTCCTTCAAGCCACCGCGTGCATGGGCGAGGAAGAGGTGTAATAGTAAGCAAGCTTCTCCTCGTTCGGCGAGTTGAGGGGACACATCAAAGCAGTAACTATCCTACTTTGCGCTTGGCTGTTCGCCTCTTCGGGAAGTCGAACAATAATAGTAGTACTAGTATAGTGTATGCTTCTAGCAATCTGACACCGAATTGACTGTTGCACGTCCACATCATTACTCAAAAGTTTCTCCTTGTCCTACAAGCCACCGCGCACAAGCTTCTCCCGTCCTGCAAGCTTCTCCTCATTCCGCAAGTTGACGGGACACAGCAAAGTAATGCTAGTCCATACTGCCTCCTCTCCGGTTAATATGGCTTAATTTCAAACGAGATAAATACATTGTCTGTCACTGTATATTTGTAAAAATACAGTCAGGGGACTTTATAATACGCTCATTGCGCTCAATATATACATTTCTCGGTCTTTATACGGTCACTAGCTCACCTTGGCTGAGTATGTGTGTGCATGCACGTGTAGGTTGAGCACTTGAGTGTGACCGTGCGTGTTCCGTCGTGTGCTCGGACATGCATGCATTAGGGCGTCGCGCGCGTTTCTGCGTCCATGTGTACGTGTCACTCTTGCATACACGTAGGGGGAGTACGTGTAGGGGCCACTAAGGAGCAATCAAATCACACAGTAAGTTAGTCGGAAGAAGAAACCATCATTTCACTCTTCAATGACACGTACGCAATATAAAATGGTTGATATGGAGAGAAAAAGAAAACCACTATATATACACTAGCAGGAGCCTAAGCTACAAGCCTGCTTGCTTGGGTTGCTCTCTTCACAAGCATAGAATGACGGTAGCCCCACCGCTGGTCACATATCTGGCCTGATCCTGCAGCTCGGGGAAGGGAAAAATGTTCTGCGTAGACGCGGTTGACATCTGCGTGGACAACTAGCTATAGCATGGACTCCCAAAAACTTTTTACAAGCATGTTGTGGCTGGCTATTGCGACCCTTGAACGTGGAGCAATCGCGTGCACTAGGAAGCGGCGCAGGCGACGCTCTCTCGGCCGGTGCGCCGCTTCAATGCCGGAGCCAGTGAGAGGTCGCGTCCGCTCTGGCCGGGCATGAATGCGGCACTGACCTTTTCAGGCTGGAAGCACGCGCGGGTGATGCAGAGGGTTCGGGTTGGTCAGGAGCAGTCGTGGCAGCAGTCCGGAAGTGCGACCAGGACGTGTGGATCGTTTGTTCATCGGAAGTGATCCCTCCGTCCCATAATATAAGATGTTTTCACAAACTTAATATGAAAAAAACGTCTTACATTATGGGACAGAGGGAGTACTTAGTAGTTTTCTTCACTGGTACGTTAAATAAAGAGTTTCATTTCGTACTTACACAATTTAAAACGATTGTTATGGAGAGAATAAGAAAACCATTCCACTATATATTGGTTGTATACACGAGTACTATATGGACGCAGCTTCATTTACTTTAACCTTGTCAGATGTGGGGTTCCAGCAAAACCCTTAAGGTTCAAACTCTGTGGTGCGCACGAAGATCCTTCCTCTACCAATCCATGTCCCAATGCCTCACTAAGAATCTAGACTACTCAATGAACAACACAAGGGTCGCAAGGTTTATACTAGTTCGGGCCACCATTGGGGTGTAATACCCTACTCTAGTTTGTGGTATGTGGATTGCCTCAGGGGCTGATGATGAACAGTACAGAGGGAGAACTGCCTCGCGAGAGGTGTTCTTATGGTGGTGTTCTGCTTGGGAAGGATTCGATCCTCCTCTGTGGCTCTAGGACTGACGCCTGCTCAAGATGCCTCTCTACTATGGTGGCTAGCCCTATATATAGAGGCCCTGGTCCTCTTCCCAAATATTGAGGGGGAAGGGCGCCAACAACGGCCATTTTGAAGGGGAACATCTAGTACAGCTTATCCTGACTAAAGTTGGTCTTCGGCTGCCAAAGGCACTGGCGATGATGCCGTCTTGGGCTCCATGGTGACCTCCATCCTGCTGCTCTGATGGTCTTGGTCTCATTGCACTGAAATGGCAACCTTTACTTGACGCCTCGGTACTCCGTGCCTGCGCTTGCCCCCTATGCACCAAAGAGGAAACAAGGACACTACACAGGCTGGCGCCCGCCTGGCGCCCGCATGGTCTTGATCATCACGGCTTGCGTCATGAGCACCTCGCGAGGTACCCTTTCCTTGATCTCTCCTCCTCCTCGCGAGCTTGCCTGGTGTGGCTGCTCCTCAGGAAGCCTTCTGTTGCCCGCCTCGCGAGGCTTCGACCCTCGCGCGGGTCTTGAGCATGAATCGATGAAGATGGGCCGTACTGGTCCACCACTCGAGCCACGCCGCAGGCCTTAGGCAGGCAAGTCTGGGGACACCCGTTCCTAGAACGCCGACAGTAGCCCCCGGGCCCAAGGCGCACTCGGACTTGGCTTAGCAGGGAAGCAAAGGGGCAAGTGCGGAGCGCCGCGGGCCCCAATAGCCTGCGGCCTTGGGCACCGTGTGGCAGTTGATTGGATGTGGGCGTCTCCGCTTCCCCATGATGCCTCGGCAACTGCCCGACTTGATAGGTCCCTGCATGCAAAATGAGTAATGATTACCTGTAATCATGGAGGCCGACGGTTTGCCTCCTCCGGCTATAAGTACGGGACGGCGTGAGCCCTCCCAGTTTATCTCTCCTTGCTCCGCCTCTTCTTCTTCGCTCCTCCTCCATTTTGACGCCAATGGCGCCGATCCGCCGATTCTCAGCCGAAGATAAGGGGAAGGCCCCCCGAGAGGGGCCCGTCCCACTCCCGCTGAAGAAGCGTCCAGTCTCGTGTTGCCGCGACGAGGTCGCTCGGCAGGAGACGTCGAGGCCTTGGTACGAGCGGCCTCCTCCCGGGTTTCCACTGCCTCTGTACGCCCGGGACGAGGGCCCTAGGGAAGAAGATGCCGAGCGGCGCCGCCCGCGCCGCCGGCGACGCCGACGAATCACGGTGGCACGCCTCGTCGCCCCTGGAGTCCATGGCGCAGACTCCTCTCGCGAGCTCGTGCTTCACGCCGCCATGCCTCCAAGCTCTTGGATCCGCCTTCCTGCTTCCTTCGCCTTTGAGATGCCGCCGAGGGGGCCTCTTGAGCTCTAGCTGCAGCACGCCAACTGCAGCACCCCCGTGACCGGAGCGGAGGTCGAGGTTGTTGCTCCGGGCAAGGTCGACATGACCCGAGGCTAGTGCGAGATCGCCCGGCTCTGCCGAACGGAGGGCGCCCTCGTGATTCATCTCGAACATGATGGCGCCTCCTTGATGTTCTTCAAGGTCTTCAATGCAGAAGGACGCCGGCTGGAGTGCTGCCCCAGGGACAGCGGCCGAAGCCCTGGAGTGGCGAGGGCCAAGCCTGCCGCCCGCTTCTCCAGCAGCTGTTCTGGCAACAGTGGAGATGCCGGGGGGTCCAGCGACTCCCCCGAGCTTCTCGCGACTCCGGAGACGAGCGACGACAGCTACGAGCCCCCGAGTTCGTGTCGCGCCCGGAGCAGGGTGGCTGTGCGAGGCAGCCAGCGCGGCTAATCTGGATGGGGCTTGCGCCAGCCTCACGTGGGCCACTATTGATGATGGTGTCTACCGCAGAGGCATCTGTAGTTAGGGCTCCTAAGGATTTGCACCTTTTGTTCCCTGCGAGGAATCAAGGAAGTACACCGAGGGGGCATGTAAAGCGTTTGTAATGTCTTTTGTCAATATAATCCTTATCGTGAAGTGTATCAAGATGCCCGTCCTGTCTCGGCTTGGTTCCCCCTTTCTAACCTCACGAGGGCTTGATGTTGTACGCTGACAGGTCCCAGTCCCCAGGTAAGCTTCAGCCATGGCTGGTATGCCAGGTCATTATGTCGGGGTCAAGGCCAGGAGGTGAGCGGCCCGAGGTCCAGTAAGAGCCCCGAGGCGCGATGCTCAGGAGGTCCCCTTTATCGCTTAAGAAGCCGCCGCTAGGCGAGAAAGGAAGGCAACGTCGCCGTCACAGAGCTGCATTAGGTGAAGTTTTGGTGTTGCGCTGGCTAGCTGTTCTAGGGGTGTGACTTATCTCGGGAGCATGGAGCCATCACTTGGCGCAGCACCGGACCCGCGCGTCGGCAGCTGGGAAGTTGCCGGCTGAGGTCCTCGTGAGCTTCTTCCCTCTCCCATGCACTCTCGTTCGTGCTCTACATCCTCAGGTCCCGGCCCTTGAGCGGGCTTAGCCGCCGCTGGAATGCCAGGTCGCGATGCCCTAGACAAGGCCAGGGGATGAGGGCTGGAGAGCCAGTAAGAGCCCATGAGTCGTGATGCTCAGGCGCCCCCCTTTTAACGCGCAAGCGGTTCACGTGAGTGAGAGAGAGAGAGAGCTCGCGAAGGCCTCGCCCAACACTATCCCTTAGAGAGGCCCTGTAAACCAATCACGAGGAAAACAAAGATTGCCATTACGATTGCCGGCCAGCCACTGGTTGCTCTGAGGGAGTGATGAGGGCACTGAGGGCCTGGTGAGGTGGTGCCTTGAGGGACTGCCGCGGCCAGAGCTCAACCACTCAGGTTTGTCGATGTTGTAGAGATGGACCCATGGAAAAGCATCGTGCCAGAGCGAGCAGCTCCAAAGGTTGGTGTCAATCGAGCAGGCGATTACCACAGGCAGGTTCAGCATGAAAGAGCAAACCAACTTAGATAGATGCGAGAAAGATACACGCCACTAGGTCAGGCTCGAGTGGCTTTGGGATGATGCAGCCCGAGGGGCGCCCCCAGCAAGGTAAACTAAAGACATGAGCAAAAGAGATACATGCCGTAGGGACAGACCCACGCGACCTGGGAATGATGGAGCCCTGGGGGCGCTCCCAGCTGAAATGGAACTTGAAAGATGTCACCTGATACCATTGCAAACGAAGGGATGTTGGAGTAGCAGAGGACGTGCGGTGAAGAAGCCAATCCTCATGAGCCCCTAGGGCCCTGGGCCTCGAGAGGCTCTAGGGGTCCAGGCGGCCCTTTGAGGACCATCTCCATCTCTGCCAGGACCGCATAGCACGTGGCCTCCTGAGCTTCCAGAATGCTCTACACTAGGCGTCGATGAGTAGCGGCCGCGTTTGGCAGGCCGAGGGGCATGCGAATGTAGCAGTTAGGTGGTCCCTGGAAACGTCCCACGCACGAAGGCCAGAGGCGCTCCTGAGACACGGCTCGGTTGAGCCCTGGTACGTCGATGCAGATGCGCAGCCCGCCTTCCTCGCCTGGATGGGGAGCTACGTCGGGTAAGCGGCGGCTGCCATGCATGACTCTCGATTCCTGCAACTCCTGTGTGACTTTAGTGATGAACTCCTAAGGGTTGGGTCCCCCTTGCCTCATGCCTTCTTGTGGGAAACATGCCGTGAAGCACGCCTCCAAGTGGTGCCCAAGCGCCTCCCTCGTGATCTTGGCAAAGTCAGTGGCCCTCCAAGAGAGAGCCCCCGAGCCTTGCTCGAGGAGGGCGCCGGGCGTGCCTTCCTATGTGACAGAGGGAGGCGCCCCTAGGACGGGCGCGGATCCTGACGCCGTGCCACCGGAGGTGCCTGCCTCCTGAGGTCTTGGGCCAGGTGATATCTTCTTCTTCTTGGGAGCCGCCTCGGGAAGGTTTCCACTCTTGCGATCTAGGTCCTCGATTGAGGCGACTCGGAAAGCACGGACAAGAGAGCACACTGCATCCTTCTCTTCACAGGGGACCGTGATGACTCCGCTGCTTCCCGGCATCTTGAGAACATTGTAGCCGTGGTGAGTCACTTCCATGAACTTGGCCAGGGCTGGATACCCGAGGATGGCGTTGTACAGCAAGAGAATGTGGGTGACGTCGAAGTCGATGAGCTTAGTGCGGTAGTTCTTGCGCTGCCCGAAGGTGATAGGGAGGCGGACCTACCCTATCGGGGTGGTGGAACCATCAGTGACTCCTAAGAAAGGCTTGGTTGGCTGAAGCTGATCATACGGCACTTGGAGATTGTTGAATGTTTCGATGGACAGAACGTTGAGTCATGCACTGCCATCGATGAGGGTCCTGGTGACTTGCACATTGCTAATGACTGGGGAACAAAGCATGGGGAGGACCCCGGCTATCACTATGCACTTGAGCTGATCCGCTGAGCTAAACATGATGGCACACACGAACCACCTGTGAGGGCATGTGGCATCGAGCTTTGGGAGGAGTGCATTCACCTCGCGAGCGAACTGCTTGAAGATATGCTGAGAGGCCGGGGCCTGAGCACCGCCCAAGATGCAAGCGATAGCACGCGGCTCCAGGAAGCCCCCAGCCCCCTCGTGCTGATGCTGGTCTTCATTCCTCCTTGGTGGTGGTGGCAGAGGAGGGAGGCCTGTGTTACCTTGCGGGCGATCCTCACGAGGTTGATCCCTCCAAGCCCCCTCGCGAGGCTGGTCCTACCAGCAGTCCTCACGAGGCCGGTCATGCCACCCTTGGAAAAGGCCACGATCTTCCCATCGTCCTCCCTCCACCTCTTCCTCCTCCTCGGCCATAGCCCCGATCGCTGCGCTCGGGGCGTCGGCCGACACGTCCTTCTCGCATGGCCCTGAGCTCTTGAAATTCGTTGGCGTTGTGGGTGTGGAGGTCATGGTACATGCATTACCGGCTGCCCTTGGACGACTTCGGTTGGTCCCTGCCATGCTTTGTGTCTGGCTCTGCCACGAGCACAACTGCTCCCTTGTCCTTCACATCCTTAGCCTTGGACTTCTTCTCTTTGGGATCAGCGGCTGGGAGCTCGAGGAGGGAGAGGCGTCCCTCCTCAGCTCTTGCGCACTTGGTCGCTAGGTTGAACAGCTCCAGAGACGTGCACAGTTCTTCGTGGATCGCCAGCTCCTCCTTCATCTTCATGTTGCGGACGCCATCAGAGAAGGCTGAGATGATGGCCTCCTCAGTCACCTTGGGAATCTTGAGGCGTGCGTTGTTGAAGCGCTGGATGTACTTCTGCAGGGTCTCCCCTGGCTGTTGCTTGATGCGGCGCAGGTCGCTCATGGCTAGGGGCCGGTCGCGAGTGCCCTGGAAGTTGGCGATGAAGCGGGTGCGCATCTCGTCACAAGAGGAGATCGTGCTGGGAGGCAGGTTCAGGAGCCAGGTGCGGGCACCATCGTTGAGCGCCATGGGGAACCAATCCGCCATGACTTTTTCGTCTCCGTTGGCCGCTTCAATGCCCAGCTCGTAGAGCTGGAGGAACTCCGTGGGGTCGGCAGTGCCGTCGCCTCGAGGAGGTAGATCCGGCTTGAACTTGCCCGGCCAAGCTACGCTGCACAACTCGGTGGTGAAGACGCGACAGCCCGCGGTAGCCACCGGTGGCCTTTGCTGACGTGGGGCTTGATCCTGGGGGTCCCCGCGCGCTGCCGCCAGCGGCGGCGCTGGGTCTTGACGCGCTGGAGCAGGATTGCGATCATGGTGCACTGGTGCAGGGAGCACGTGAGCGCCTTCTTGGGGGCGAGGGATTTCTTGGCAGCTCCTTTCTTGCTGCGCGGGCGCCGGACACGGTGGGTGTCGCCCAGGGGCCGCGCGCCTTGGAGCCAGGGCGCCTTCTTGGGGAGTAGGTGGCGGAGGCGCCTCCGGAGCTGCATTACCCGCATAGGATGGAGGGCGAGGCAGCGAGAGGGACGGCGCAACGGAGCCCCCTACGGCGCTGACGAGCTCGGTGATGCGAGCGAGCCACTCTTCATAGAGGTCGTCGATGGGATGGTACTGCAGGAGCTCACGCGCCAGGATCAATGCGGCGTGCGCGTCCGCAGGAGCGCGACAGGCGTGTGACGACGAGCCAGCTGGAGTCAGCGATGGGGTGGCGGTGCGGCCTTCATGCTGCACCAAGGGATGCAGCGACGACGCCTGCTGCTCGTTCCCCACCGGGCCGGTGGCGGCACGGGCGGCAAGCGATGGGGAACGATGGGTAGGCCCACCGACGGGAGCTGTCTGGGCGACGTGGGCGGCGAGGGCAGCCCGACGCTCGGCACAAGCTCGGCGAGCATCAACCATGGACGCGACGAATGATAGAACGCGTTATGGCGGAAGAAAAGATTCCGGCGCACCCCTACCTGGCGCGCCAAATGTTGGATGTGGGGTTCCGGCAAAACCCTTAAGGTTTGAACTCTGGGGTGCGCACAAAGATCCTTCCTCTACCAATCCACGTCCCAACGCCTCGCTGAGAATCTAGACTACTCAATGAACAACACGAGGGACGCAAGGTTTATACTAGTTCGGGCCATCGTTGTGGTGTAATACCCTACTCTAGTTTGTGGTGTGTGGATTGTCTCAGGGGCTGATGATGAACAGTACAGAGGGAGAACTGCCTCACGAGAGGTGTTCTTATGGTGGTGTTCTACTTGGGAAGGATTCGATCCCCCTCTGTGGCTCTAGGTCCGATGCTTGCTTAAGATGCCTCTCTACTATGGTGGCTAGCCCTATATATAGAGTCCCTGGTCCTCTTCCCAAATATTGAGAGGGAAGGGCACCAACAACGGCCATTTTGAAGGGGAACATCTAGTACAACTTATCCTGACTAAAGTTGGTCTTCGGCTCCCAAAGGCACTGGCGATGATGCCATCTTGGGCTCCACGGTGACCTCCATCCTGCCGCTCTGATGGTCTTGGTCTTGTTGCACTGAAATGGCAACCTTTACTTGATGCCTCGGTACTCCGCGCTTGCGCTTGCCCCCTTTGCACCAAAGAGGAAACAAGGACACTGCACAGGCCGGCGCCCGCCTGGTCTTGATCGTCACGGCTTGCATCGTGAGCACCTCGCGAGGTACCCTTGCCTTGATCTCTCCGCCTCCTCGCGAGCTTGCCTGGTGCGGCCGCTCCTAAGGAAGCCTTCTGTTGCCCGCCCCGCGAGGCTTGGACCCTCGCGAGGGTCTTGAGCTTGAGTCGATGAAGATGGGCCGTACTGGGCCACCACTCGAGCCACGCCGTAGGCCGCAGGCAGGCAAGTATGGGGACCCCCGTTCCCAGAACGCCGACAAACCTACCTTTGGGTTTATGACAGGTGGGACCAAAATGTGGCTGGCCCACCTGTGATACAGCCAAAAGCAGGTGCAGTTAAGGCACCAGAGCTCAGTCTGTACTACAGTATATATATAAGCTGGAGCCTTAGCGCTTGTTCGCTAGGGTTTGCACTCTCCACACTCTCGCTGCACTACATATATATATACACGCTGGAGGCTCAGTGTTCCTTTTCTAGGGTTTGCTATATTCACAGTCTCTCACCCTCTCTTCAGTAGACCTAAACAAGACTGCGTTGGCCTCTTGTCTCTCTCTCCCCCCTCACAACTGGGGAAGGAGGCATCCGGATCCCGTCGCACCGGGAAGGGGAGGAGGTGCAGCATTCACTCTATTGCCTTCGGCGAGGGAGGCAATCCACTGCCGATTGCGCTGTTCTCTTTCACCCAGCGCCTATCCAGGAGGGCCACCGACCCCTTCTTCCTCGATGCCGTACGTAGTGTGGGCAGATCCGGCCTCCTGACGCATGCCTTGCGACATCCTGACGACCCTAAGGTATAAGTTTCTTTGAAACCGTCGTTGCTCTAGCTGCATGTGGATCTTTTTCAACCTGTAGTAGAATCTTGGTCTTGGTTCGAAGAGGAAAGAAGGGTGCGGTGGGGTGGATCATGAATCTAGGACGTGGTTCAATGAGGAAAGGAAGGATGGAAAGTAGTATAAACTAGCTATCCAGCCGCTTTGTTGGTCGAAAAGGGAAAAAGGGGGTAACCCAGTACACACATCTGTAAGGGAAAGAAACTAGGGGGTTGGGTAGTTTGTGCAGGACTAGATTTGCTACCCTCACATAGGAAAAAGGTTCAAAGAGAACAATTATGGGACCAACGCAGATATACTTCTTGGCTACGTACTCTGCATCACCCATTTATACGTGTGGACGAATGAGGGAGTCCTGGACTAGGGGGTGTCCGGATAGCCGAACTATCATCACCGGCCAGACTCCAAGACTATGAAGATACAAGATTGAAGACTTCGTCCCATGTCCGTATGGGACTTTCCTTGGCGTGGAAGGCAAGCTTGGCGATACGGATGTGTAGATTTCCTACCATTGTAACCGACTCTGTGTAACCCTAGCCCTCTCCGGTGTCTATATAAACCGGATGGCTTTAGTCCATAGGACGAACAACAATCATACCATAGGCTAGCTTCTAGGGTTTAGCCTCCTTGATCTCGTGGTAGATCTACTCTTGTAATACCCACATCATCAATATCAATCAAGCAGGACGTAGGATTTTACCTCCATCAAGAGGGCCCAAACCTGGGTAAAACATCGTGTCCCTTGTCTCCTGTTACCATCCACCTAGACGCACAGTTCGGGACCCCCTACCCGAGATCCGCCGGTTTAAACACCGACATTGGTGCTTTCATTGAGAGTTCCTCTGTGTCGTCACCGATAGGCTCGATGGCGTCTTCGATCATCAAGAACGACGCAGTCCAGGGTGAGACTTTTCTCCCCGGACAGATCTTCGTATTCGGCGGCTTTGTACTGCGGGCCAATTCGCTTGGCCATCTGGAGCAGATCAAAAGCTACGCCCCTGGCCATCAGGTCAGATTTGGAAGTTTGAACTTCACGGCTGACATCCGCGGGGACTTGATCTTCGATGGATTCGAGCCACAGCCGAGCGCGCCGCATTGTCACCATGGGCATGATTTAGCTCTGCAGCCGGACAATGCCCTGGAGGCCGCACACGAGTCCGCTCCGACCCTCCATTCGGACCCGGCTACGCAGATCGAGGACGGGTGGCTAGACACCGCCTCGGGGGCTGCAACCTCTACGGCGATGGAGCCGAATACTGACCTTGTCCCTCGTGAAGCTCGTGACTCCGAGGTACCGGACTCCTCGCCGGACTCCGAACATCCCGCGCCCCTTCCAATCGAATCCGATTGGGCGCCGATCATGGAGTTCACCACTGCGGACATCTTTCAACACTCACCTTTCGGCGACATCTTGAGTTCGCTAAAGTATCTCTCGTTATCAGGAGAGCCCTGGCCGGACTGCGGTCAGGACGGTTGGGATGCGGACGACGAAGAAATTCAAAGCCCACCCACCACCCACTTAGTAGCCACTGTCGACGATCTAACCGACATGCTAGACTTCGACTCCGAAGACATCGACGGTATGGATGACGATGCCGGAGACGACCAAGAACCAGCGCCTACTGGGCACTGGAAAGCCACCTCATCATATGACATATACATGGTGGATATCCCAAAGGATGGGAATGGCGAAGGAACAGCGGAGGATGACACCTCCAAGAAACAGCCCAAGCACCGGCGTCAGCGGCGCCGCTCTAAATCCTGCCACAGCAAGAATGGAGATTCCGGCACCGGAGATAATAACACCCCACACAGTGCCGAAGACAACCCCCTCCAGCAAGATTCAGCACAGGAGGACGGAGACGCCAGCCCTCATGAGAGAGCGGCAGACGAAGAGGTAGAGGACTACATGCCTCCCTCCGGAGACGAGGCAAGCCTCGACGACGACGAATTCGTCGTGCCTGAAGATCCCGTCGAACAAGAGCGTTTTAAACGCGGGCTTATGGCCACGGCAAACAACCTCAAGAAAAAGCAGCAACAGCTTAGAGCTGATCAAGATCTGCTAGCCGACAGATGGACTGAAGTCCTTGCGGCCGAAGAGCATGAGCTCGAACGCCCCTCCAAAAGCTACCCTAAACGCAAGTTGCTCCCCCGATTAGAGGAGGAGGCATATGAACCTGCATCACCAGCGGACAATACGGCCGACCGACCACCCCGTGGCCGCGACAGAGAGGACTATCTTGAAAAGCACAAGGCCACAAGGGAACACTCTGGACTTGCGAGATATATTGGAGGATAAGGCAAGACAATCGAGATCGATCTATGGATCGCGTGGGTGCCCCAAGATACATGACGACAACCGTCACCTCGGACACAGCAAGTCCGGCCGGGCCGAACACAATAGACAAAGCTCTTTTGAGCTTCGTCGTGATATAGCCCAATACAGAGGCGCCGCACACCCACTATGGTTCACAGATGAAGTAATGGATCATCAAATCCCCGAAGGGTTTAAACTCGTGAATATTGAATCTTATGATGGCACAACAGACCCCGCGGTTTGGATCGAAGACTATCTTCTTCATATCCACATGGCCCGCGGTGATGATCTTCACGCCATCAAATACCTCCAACTCAAGCTTAAAGGACTAGCTCGGCATTGGCTTAACAGCTTGCCAGCAGAATCAATTGGGAGTTGGGAGGACCTGGAAGCCTCATTCCTTGATAACTTCCAGGGCACGTATGTGTGACCACCAGACGCTGACGACCTAAGCCATATAATTCAGCAGCCAGACAAATCGGCCAGACAATTCTGGACACGGTTCTTAACTAAGAAAAATCAAATCATCGACTGTCCGGATGCGGAGGCCCTCGCGGCCTTCAAACATAACATCCGCGACAAGTGGCTTGCCCGGCACCTAGGACAGGAAAAGCCGAAATCCATGGCAGCCCTCACATCACTCATGACCCGCTTCTGCGTGGGAGAGGACAACTGGCTAGCCCGCAGCAACAACCTCAGCAAAAATTCTGGCAGTCCGGATATCAAGGACCGCAATGGCAGGTCGCGTCGCAACGAGAACAAACGCCACATTAATGGTGACAATAGTGAGGATACGGCAGTCAATGCCGGATTCAGGGGCTCTAAACCCGGTCAGCGGAAAAAGGCATTCAAAAGAACTACTCCGGGTCCGTCCAATTTGGACCGAATACTCGATCGCTCATGCCAGATACATGGCACCCCAGAAAAGCCAGCTAACCACACCAACAGGGACTGTTCGGTATTCAAGCAGGCAGGCAAGCTAATTGCTGAAAACAACGACAAGGGGCTGCATAGCGATGACGAGGAAGAGACCCGACCGCCGAACAATAGAGGACAGAAGGGGTTCCCCCCACAAGTGTGGACGGTGAACATGATATACGCAACCCACATACCCAAAAGGGAGCGGAAGTGTGCACTCAGGGATGTATACGCGATGGAGCCAGTTGCCCCGAGGTTCAACCCATGGTCCTCCTGCCCGATCACTTTTGACCGAAGGGACCACCCCACCAGCATCCGCCATGGTGGATTCGCCGCATTGATTTTAGACCCTATCATCGATGGATTTCACCTCACCAGAGTCCTGATGGACGGCGGCAGCAGCCTGAACCTGCTTTATCAGGATACAGTGCGCAAAATGGGCATAGACCCCTCAAGGATTAAACCTACAAAGATGAGCTTTAAAGGCGTCATACCAGGTGTAGAGGCCAATTGTACAGGCTCAGTTACACTGGAAGTGGTCTTCGGATCCCCGGATAACTTCCGAAGCGAGGAGTTAATCTTCGACATAGTTCCGTTCCGCAGCGGCTATCATGCTCTGCTCGGACGTACCGCGTTTGCAGAGTTCAACGCGGTGCCGCACTACGCATACCTCAAGCTCAAGATGCCAGGCCCTCGAGGAGTCATCACGGTCAATGGAAACACTGAACGCTCTCTCCGAACGGAGGAACATACAGCGGCTCTCGCGGCACAAGTACAGTGCAGCCTCTTAAGGCAATTCTCGAGTACGGCCGTTCAGCGCCCGAACACAGCTAAACGCGCGTGGAGTCACCTACAACAAGACCACCTGGCATGTTCCGAGCACGCGTAGCAATGCGGCCCCAGCCCCTGCAAAATTGCAAGACTGGTCCTTCACGTACATCATTACGCTCAGAGATACCATGGGCATAGGGGGAGGGGCACGACCACGATAGACCCAGAATGCGGCTTAACCACACCAGGGGCTCTCAAGTGTGTCGTTTTTTTTTTTGTCGTTTTCTTTTTTTTACCCACAGGACTCCCTTCATCAGAGGCCCTGTCCGGTAGTAGACCCGCCGAACTCACGATGCAACAGCCAGGGAAGGTGAAAGGCTACGACGAATATCCAGGTGGTCTCCATTACGAGCATTAAATCTATTTTATACACCATTCCGCAGCCTACCCCTGGAGGGGGACATGTTTAACAGTCCCATCCCTTGCTTATCGCACTATTTGTATCGTTCTGCATTAACAGCAGTATTTCTTGAATAAACAATGCAGCACCTTTTTGCTTATAATTGCATTTCTTTCTTATACATATGTTCATTTATGACATGTTGCATCCGTACACTTTGGTACGGCTAAATACACTAGGGGCTTATGTTTCCCGCATCATGGTGTGATAAGTCCGAACACTTTCACAAGTGCGGCACCCCGAACTTATAGCAGTATATGCATCGGCTCCGAATCATGTCTTGGGTCAATAGTTGGGTTTACCCGGCTCCCATGTTTTGGTACCTTACGTTCCGTTGTATCGGCTAAGGTAGCACTGGGAGAACCATTGCGATTGCGCCCCGGTTGAGCTCGGCGAGCGCCTCAGTGGAGAAAGCTAAAACTGACCGTCATGATGAGGCGAGAGTCGGTCGCTGTTCGAGAGGTCTTTTTCGAGTCCCTAAAGACTTATGGCGCTTAGAGCGAGGAACCGGCTTTGTCCGACCCAGGCGTGGATAGCGCCCCAAATTCGGCCTTCCGAAAACTAGGGGCTTCACCAAAATTTAAAATTATAGAATTCTATGGCTAAGTGAGAGTGTTCAAGCATTATAAGTCTGGTTGCCTCGTTCGTTGTGTTGAGCGCCTCCCTAGATGGACCCAAAAATGGGAACAAGAGTGCTGAAATTTATCCCGAACACCCCAGCACTCGTGGCATGGGGGCTGAAGCCGACGACTTGCCATCTCTCAGATTTGATAAACGGCCGCACAGAAGGTAATATTTTAAATTAGCAAGCGTTGCTTAGCGCATATGAACAAAGTTTTCAGCGCACAGGATAACAAAATGCGAGTCTACTCAAAT
This sequence comes from Triticum dicoccoides, assembly GCF_002162155.2. NCBI lineage: Eukaryota > Viridiplantae > Streptophyta > Magnoliopsida > Poales > Poaceae > Triticum > Triticum dicoccoides. The sequence continues at coordinate 576,377,224 of NC_041381.1, read as the reverse complement.
ATTACATCTTTGGAGCACTCACCCGCAATAATGCGGGCACCCTTCAGGACACTCTTATAATACATCTCGGGCATGCGATACTCCTTGCCCGGCGGTGGCGTGTCCGTCACAAGCTTTTCAGCATCCATCTTGCCCCATTACACCTTTGCGCAGGCAAGGGCCCGACGGGCACCTTCAATACAGGCGAAGTGCTTGATGACTTCAACCCATGGAAACGCATCCACCAGCCACCGCACCAGGCCGAAGTAGCACCCAGGCATGGCCTCCTTGGGCCATAGCCGAACTATGAGGCCCTTCATGGCCTGTTCGGCCACCTTGTGGAGCTCGACCAGCTGCTTCAGCTGGTCGCTAAGGGGCACCGGATGTCCGGCCTCAACATACTGAGACCAGAAGACCTTCTCCGTCGAGCTCCCCTCCTCGGCGCTATAGAAAGCGGCAGCATCGGACACGCTGCGGGGCAGATCTGCAAACGCTCCTGGAGAACTCTGAATTCGGGTAAGTGATAGGTAATTCACACTCACATGTTTACTTTGCATGAAAAATGCCTTACCCGCCGCTATTTTTTTCAACGCCTCGATTTCCTGGAGGGCCTTGTAGGCTTCGGCCTTAGCGGCTTTGGCACTCTCAAGAGACGATGCAAGCTCGAACTCTCGAGTCTTCGAGTCGCGCTCCACACTCTCATGTTTTTCCACAAGAGCATGGAGCTCCTGCTGTACCTCCGCCACCTGCGCCTCCTGCTTCTCTTGCTCGGTGCGCTCCGCGGCCGCATTACGTTCGGCCGCGGACACCGCCTCCTTCAGGGTCGCCACCATGTTCGTGGCCCCTGCATTACCCACGTTATCCTTGTCATTCTTCTTGCAACCAAATCCTTTTCTGTAAGGTACAATTCTAATAAGGTGTTACTCACTCCTTGTCCTCGAGCTGCTTCTTGGCACGGCCGAGCTCGTTCTCGGACCGCTCAAGGCTTTCCTTCAAAGTATTGACCTCCGCAGTTAGTGCGGCAGAGGTCAGCAGCGCAGCCTACAATCCCATATTGACATATTTTTTATGACTCCTGCGTATATCTTTTTAGATCCTCAGTCCGCCTTTTCTTTCCGAACACCGAACCGAGCATCAGGGTCTACTGTCTATGCGGTACTATTTTACATATATCAAAACTCTTACCTCAAAGCCTGTTAGAAGGCTGCTGCAGGCTTCGGTCAGCCCGCTCTTGGCGAGATGAACCTTCTGAATCACTGCACTCATGACGGTGCGATGTTCCTCTTTGATGGAAGCGCCGTTGAGCGCCTTGAGCAAGCTATCCGGCGCCTCTGGTTGGACGAAGGCCGCCGGCATCACGGTCTTGCCCTTCTTACGAAGGGGCCGCCTGCCGGACTTCGGAGCCACTATAGGATCCGGTGCGGAGTCCGGTGCAAAGTCCGGGAGGTTTCCTTGCGGCACCTCCGGGGCCTCCTCCTCCTGGCGGGTCCCTTCCCGGGATCCCACCTCGGCATCGTCCGTAACATGAGGGATGGAGGCGGTCCGAAGGGAATCCATATCAGACGCACCCAAGGACCCGCTCGACAAAGCGGGAAGATCATCCTTGGGCGGACTGCAGGGTTGTATGCGGCATTAGAAAGACACCATGTGGCAAAAAGAAAAAATCATGAAATTATTCGGGAGTCCGGATACTTACGATCTCGCCAGGGGCTTGTCCCTTGGAGGCCAATCCTCGTCGTCGTCGCCGGTGTTGGTAGAGCAGTCCGGGGGAAGAGTCCTTCCCTTCTTGGACCCTTCGGCCTCCCTCGTTGGGGAGGCCTTCCTTTTCTTCCCTCCCCCTGCTGGGGGAGAGGCCTCTTTCTTCTCCTCCTCGCCTTCGTGGGAGGAGTCCGCCTCGGAGCCACCGGACGATAAGTCCGATGACACCTGAAAACGGGAACTCTTTCGAGTGCCCGTGGCCTTCTTCTTGGCCTTCTTCTCCGGCACCATGTGGGGTGCCGGAACCAGCAGCCCCGTTAAGCGGGCGTCCGCTGGGTCTTCTGGCAAAGGGGCCGGACAGTTAGTCTGCTCGGCCTTCCTCAGCCAGTCCTGTCAAAGGAGAGGGAGTTTAGATCCCGCATAGAGTCAAACTATGGAAAACAAGTGTCCCGTAAAGGGTAAAATCGCTTACCTCGCTAGCCGGACACTGCGAGCTGAATCCGCGATCTTCGGTAGCGGATGCGGGAGCCTCGGCGCCCTTAAACAGCACCTTCCAGGCCTCTTCGTACATAGTGTCGAAGAGCCCGCTCAATGTCTGGTGCTGCGCCGGTTCGAACTCCCACATATTGAAGTCCCGTTGTTGGCACGGGAGAATCCGGCGGATGAGCATGACCTGGACTACGTTGACAAGCTTGAGCTTCTTGTTCACTAGCTTTTGGATGCAGGCTTGGGGTCCAGTCAGCTCCTCCGAATCACCCCATGTCCGGCCACTCTCTTTCCAGGAGGTGAGCCGTATGGGGATGCCAGATCTGAATTCGGGGGCTGCTGCCCATTTAGGGTCACGCGGCTCAGTGATGTAGAACCACCCCGATTGCCACCCCTTAATGGTTTCCACGAAGGTGCCCTCGAGCCAAGTAACGTTGGGCATCTTGCCCACCATGGCGCCTCCGCACTCCGCTTGGCTACCCTTCACAACCTTCGGCTTGACACTGAAGGTCTTGAGCCACAAGCCGAAGTGGGGCTGGATGTAGAGGAAGGCCTCACACACGACGATAAACGCCGAGATGTTGAGGATGAAATTCGGGGCCAGATCATGGAAATCCAGGCCGTAGTAGAACATGAGCCCCCGGACAAAGGGATGGAGTGGGAAGCCCAGTCCACGGAGGAAATGGGAAAGGAATACTACCCTCTCATGGGGCCTGGGGTGGGGATGAGCTCCCCCTCATCGGGGAGCCGGTGCGCGATGTCGCTGGACAGATATCCGGCGCTACGCAGCTTCTGTATGTGCCCCTCCGTAACGGAGGAGGCCATCCACTTGCCTCCCGCTCCGGACATAGTTGGAGAAGGTTGAGGTGAGATGTGCGGACTTGGACGCTGGAGCTCGAGTTCGCGGTGATGGATAAGCAAAGGAGGAAGAAGGCGTAGGTAAAAGGGTGGATCTTTATCCCCTTATATGGGCGGATGAAACCATGTGTCCCCACCGGCCTGATAAAACTCGCTTATCTCCCAAGCGCCACAATCAATGGTGCGGTTGGGTTACCCATGTCCGTATTGATGGGAATCCCGGGATAAGGGGAACACGATCTCTGCTTCGACGAGACGTGCCAAGGAAACCGCTTCGCTAAATGCGCTGAGGTGGTACAATAAAAACAATTCAAGTAAAGGATTGGTTGTGGTGTGACGTCACGCCACAAAATATGTCAGCAGATTGAACTTGTGTAAATATTATTCTCTCTACGGTGGTATGTGGAATTTATTTTGCAGAGCCGGACACTATCCTGGTGTTCACAATCTTCTATAAATTATTCGAAGGAGGAACCCGCCTTGCAATGCCGAAGACAATATGCACGACGGACTCGTCGTCATTGAAGCCTGGTTCAGGGGCTACTGAGGGAGTCCTGGACTAGGGGGTGTCCGGATAGCCGAACTATCATCATCGGCCGGACTCCAAGACTATGAAGATACAAGATTGAAGACTTCGTCCCGTGTCCGGATGGGACTTTCCTTGGCGTGGAAGGCAAGCTTGGCGATACGGATATGTAGATTTCCTACCATTGTAACCGACTCTGTGTAACCCTAGCCATCTATGGTGTCTATATAAACCGGATGGCTTTAGTCCATAGGACGAAAAACAATCATACCATAGGCTAGCTTCTAGGGTTTAGCCTCCTTGATCTCGTGGTAGATCTACTCTTGTAATACCCACATGATCAATATCAATCAAGCAGGACGTAGGGTTTTACCTCCATCAAGAGGGCCTGAACCTGGGTAAAACATCGTGTCCCTTGTCTCATGTTACCATCCGCCTAGACGCACAGTTCGGGACCCCCTACCCGAGATCCGCCGGTTTTGACACCGACAACGAACGTGGTGCTGGCATGTCCCATACAACTATTTTGCTATTGTTAATCTAAGAATGCCGCAGGAAAATTGAAGCAATGCCACTGTTAAAAGTAAATTACATTTTTTAAAGAATGTTGTTTTAAGAGAATATCTCTGTTAATATGAATCAATGCAACCATTTTAGAAATGCTACTATCCTACTTTGTTTTCCTTCAACATAAGTTAGATGCTTCTTTCTATCACGTTTGTTTCATCCTCCTTTATTGGGAAGTAATTGTTTCCTTTTTGCCTCAGTTAAAACAGGGGTATCTATTCAACTTGTTGCTATTGTGACATTTTGCTTTGCTACATGAAACACTTTGCTTGATTTCAGTGCAACTGCAAAAAACGATATTGGATTTCCTATTCATGTTGGTAGATTCGTATTTTATCCTGGTCGTCTCATGAAAGGTCAGTACAGGCCTTCATCCACATGATTGTGCAGTGTGCTTTGAGATGTTGTGCTACTTGTATTGGTACTGTTTTAAATAAATGTTGAATTGAAGCTATTGTATTGCTATCTTTTCCCATTAAGTAGTGAACAAAAATGGGACCAACCCAGACATGATGCTTGTTGCTTTGTTACAACAAACTCTGCATCACCCCCTTTATAAGTAGATGGAAGCACATATTGTTGTTGCGCCCACTCTCCCCTGGAACTGTTTATGTTTTTCGTTAGTCTAATGCCGCAGGTAAAATTAAGCAATGCCACTCTCAGAATTAACTACTAAATCTTATTTCAGAACTTCAACACTTGTTAGGGGTTGGCAGGATTACCATTTTTGTGCAGTTCAACTTGAATGTCACACCGGCGAGTCGGCTACTTTGCTTAATTTTGGTGGAACTGCACAAAAGGAGATCGAGATTCCATATATGTGTTTGGATATGTTTCCAGTCTTCCTCGCGAGATTTTTCAAATCTTGGTCAAGAAAGGTCAGTACCGACTTTCATCCGCATGATGCTGCAATGTGCTTTGAGATGTTGTGCTACTTGTATTGGTACTGTTTTGGATAAATGTTGAATTGAAGCTATTGAACTGTTGTCTTTTACCATTAAGTGAGCAAAAATTGTTCCAACCCAGACATGATGCTTGTTTCTTTGTTACAACAAAACTCTGCATCACCCCCTTTATAAGTAGATGGAAGCACATGTTGTTGATGCACCCACTCTCCCCTGGAACTGTTTATGCTTTTTGTTAATCTAATGCCGCTGGTAAAATTAAGAAATGCCACTCTTAGAATTAATTAACTACTGAATCTTGGTTCAAAATTGCAACACTTGTTAGGGATTGGTGGGATTACCATTTTTGTGGCCGCATGTTTCATCCTCCTTTATTGGCCAATAATTGATTCATTTTTTGCCTCTGTTAAAACGAATCAGTCGCATTGTTTTAGGAATGGTACTAGCCTTCTTTGTAGTTCTTTCTACATGTTTAACCAAGGCATTGTTAAGATAATGTCTCTGTTAAAATGAATCAGTCGCATTGTTTTAGGAATGGTACTTTTCTGCTTTGTCGTTCTTTATAAATGTTGAAACAAGGCATTGTTAAGATAATGTCTCAGTCAATATGAATGAATCACACTGATGGAGAATTGCTACTCTCCTGCTTTGTTTTGCATTAAGATAAGGTAGATCAGTAGATGCTTTTCTTCTGGGAGTACAAGTCATCAACCGTTATTTCTCAGTAATTGTTTCCCTTATACCTATTGTTGCTTACAGGGATATCAAAATTAAAGCTCGGTTTTATTCTGACTTTGATTTTAGTTGAACTGCACACAAAAGGAGCCAATGTGTCCAAGGAAAACTGCTGCATTACTAGGTCCAGTTGGTCGTTCCACTTTGCAGAAAGAAGCAGTCACTGTTTGCGCTACATTACAGAAGGAATGACCGAGAAGCTTTACAGAGTATTAGTAGACGCTGGTGACATGACTAGTCTGCAGAGAGCATCGGCAACTCAAAAAGTGCCCAAACAAGTATAAGAAGGCATGACAGGACTCCACGATCATAGGCATTACAAATTTTTGAATGCAAAAAGCTTGTCAAAGTTTAATCGTTGATGTTAGCAAGAAGACATTAGTTTAATATATTGGAATTGGAAAACCTTGTCAAAATTTGCTCATTGATGTTAGCTAGAAGACATGCATTTGATATTTTTGAGTGGGACGCCCTTTGCTGTGAGCAGCGTTGATCGTTTTTTCCTATTCCTATGTTCAGTTTAGAAGTAAACAGTTACTCTGCTGAGATATTCCTTTGTTAAGAGTTTGTTCTGAATACTGTCTATGTAATGCCAAGCCATGTGCAAAATATATTGGAATTGGAAAACCTTGTCAAAATTTGTTCATTGATGTTAGCCAGAAGACATGCATTTGATATTTTTGAGTGGGACGCCCTTTGCTGTGAGCAGCGTCGATTGTTTTTTCGTATTCCTGTGTTCAGTTTTCAAAGTAAATAGTTACTCTGCTGAGATATTCCTGTGTTAAGAGTTTGTTCTGAATTGTCTATGTAATGCCAGGCCTTGTGTTTGATTGCAAAGTTGAGCTTGGAATGTTTTGGCATGCGACATCATGAGCTGTTCACCGTGCCTCCTAAGAATAATGCTTCGTATTGTTTTGCATGTCGATCTAATGCCAGTGATTTGCTTGTTAAGAAGATTACCCTCTTCTGTTGTTTCCGTGCTTAAGAAGTTCATCGTCTTATGTTTCATTCATATCCTATACGACAAGTTGGGTAGGTTAGACGTGAAACCATATGATCTTCCGACCAACTCATCATCTTAGGCCGTGATTGGATCGTCATTTTCCAACCAAAACCGCTTGTAAAACTGACGCTTGTAAATAAAAGCAGATGGTCTCGGGCGAAGCGCTTGGTTGGTCGATTTCGACTAGTAGTAAAATATACACTGGCCTCTCAAATTACACGTGTAACCCACCGGTTTTACTTACAGACCTCGGCCCTCGGTTTCATTACGCCTGTATTTTACGCATTGTTTCCGATGACGAGTAAATTACACTTGTATCTTCATACATGTGTAAAATAAACCAGAGCTCCCAAGCGCGGCCTTACCGTTTCATGTCGTCTCAGTCTCTCGAAGGTGCTCATAGGTGTCTGATGATCCTGGCTTCTTGAATGAGCAGCGGGCGATGTATCAGACCATCCGTAAGGGCCCGCGAGGCCCTCTCCGTCGTCCTTCAAGTTGTTGCGCTCGCCGTGGCACCGAGCATTGTTAACATGGTCAACAAACATGAGGATTCAGGAGATGACTTTATTTTGATTGGATGACAGTAGGGGCCCAGTAGGGCCATTGCCGTACGTACGCAAGTGCCTCCTTATTATGTACAACTATATTTTTTTCCGTCCTCCTGGTTTCCTAACATCACGGTCCCACACCATTGTCAACCTATGTAGTCAATATAAATGCGAGAATTGCACAAGGTGCGGACGACCGCTGGGACCAAGCAGCTCGAGCAGTATTTGTGTTTTTGAGGCGTGAGCACTGCAAAGTTTTTCTTGGCGATGTTTTCATTGTTGTTCAGAGGAGAGCAGGGTATTAACAGGGCGAGTTGGCCCATCTAGCCCAGGCCAGATATCCAGCCCGTATGTTAATTTTTTCAAGATGAAAATGGCTATCCCAGCTATACGTTTTTTGAGGAATACCCAGGCAAGGTCAACTTGTTATTCTCCGCCCCGCTGGGCTGCAAATTTTATGCATTAGGCTTAATAGGAAAATGGGATTTAAAAAATAATAAATGGGATGTAATTATAAAAACTGGGCAGTAACTATTAAAAAAATGCACCAACACGAAACTAGTTTATCAAATATTATTTATGAATTTTGAAAATCTTAATTTTTAATTGTTGCGCGCGTAATGTTTCGTTGGATTTTTACGTAATACAAATTATATTTAATTCTGACTAGAAGTTTTAGGATAAAAATATTTTGGATCCCATCAAAATGTGGGAAAATTTTATTGAATTCTCTCTTGAACGGTTGGTTGAAATTATTAATCGTTGTCCTAGCGAGAAAATTGGCTGTACTTTTAACAAACTGTAAATGGGCTGTAGTAAATTCCATTAAAATTGAAAAATGGGTTGTACATTCTTACAAATCGCAAATGGGCTATAAGTTCTCTGCCACACACTAGTGGGCCTACTAAGTTGAGCATCCCCTAAAAAAAGGTTGACGCGTATGCAAGGCTTTGTCAACTTATTATAGTCAACACACGGTTCCAGCAGCAGTGGCCGTTGGATGTCTATCCAATGGATGTCGTGCTTCTTCTTCAGTCTCGGATATACTAGCTTCGGCCGGCCAAAAAGTGATTCCTCCCCCTGACATCTGGGCCGCACCGTTTCGGAGGCTGACTTGTGGGCCTACTAAGTTGACGCGTACTGTCGTGGAATTATCACGTCAGATGTCCTACTGGAAGGACTTAGTCGTGGAGCCATCGCGACCGGGTTAGCTTAGAGGGGTTAAACCGGACAAAGGACATGAGAGTTTTATACTAGTTCGGCCCCTTACGATGAAGGCAAAAGCCTACGTCTAGTTGTGATGGAATTACTGGGGTTTCGAATGCCAGGGAGCAAACACGCTATGCCTAGCTCTCGAGTTGTTGTTTCTTTTCCCTGAACCGCCGCTGGGTCGTCCCCTTATATACACAGGTAGATGCCCGGCCGGTTTACAGAGTCCCGAGACCGGCTCATACAAGTGTCCGGCTTGGTCTCTCCCTTTCCGTAACATAGAATACAAGTTATACAACTATGGTGGTTTACAACTATGGGCCCTAATCCGCCTTTGGGCTCTGGGCCTGTAAGCTTTATCAGTAAAGCGCCATCTTCTTTGTCTTCATGGGCTTCAATATAGATAAGTGTGAATCGGCCCCTCCTGGGCGGTTTATACTCAGTAGTTATATCCTCAATATTAGGCCCCAGATTCATTTGAACCTGTTCATGTCAATCTTCAATACTTAGAAAAATCCCGTGAACATCTTCTTACAATCCTTGTAAACCGCCTTGATGTCTTCTCTTCTGTAAACTTTGGTAAAGCGCCACGACGTCATCTTCTGAAATTGCAGCAAATCGTCATGACATCATCTCTGTATAAAAAGGTTATAAAGGTTCCGTTCATTAATTAACTTCCGAAGATTGAGGGGACAGATGCGCCCCATTTTACCGCTTCGGGCTCCTCGATTCTCGCGCTTCCCTACTTTATCCATTCAGCTTATAAATAGGCTCAGGGGTCCTCCACTTTTCCCCTTCCGCACTTCTTCTTCCTTTCCATGCTCAAGCCCGACAGCTCCGCTGCCGCCGTCGACCTTGAAGCTCTGCATCACCCTGGCCGCTGCATCAACCTAAACTCACCAAGGATCTGCAGTTCTCCTCCACTACTCATGTGAATCAGGTAAGCTTTCTTCCTTCAACCGTAAATCTCCATTAGGGCTTCGTGTTCATACTTTGTTCCTCAATGTTCATCAGTGCTTATTGTTTTCTGTTACTGCCCCTTGTATCCTGATGATCTAAATATCTTTCTTGTGCGGCCAAAACTATAGTTTATTTTGCCTCATCATAGCGTCCTTATGAGTACAAACAGATCTCATCTGAATCCTTTCTGTTCCACTGTCGCCGTTTTTAGGGCTCAGAAAATTTTCTTTTACTGAACTATGGTAGATCCAAAATTGTAGTACCATCTTGTGAAACCTGTTTTCTTCAACACTTAGTATATTTCAGATCTGCTTCTTCCATTATAGGAGGTTTAACTTTTAGAATTTTGATAATCCGCCAGGTACCATTAGCCCTCACTTAAACCGCCAATACTACCTGAACATGAGTATCCGGTTGAACATGTATATATTCTTCGATGAAATCCCTCGGTTTGATATCGGTTTATGTATATCAATCTTGAACCGTAAACCGTCCTGTGAACTTTATTTACTGTTTGTCAGCAAAAAATGGCCAAACAATTTTATTCTTGCAATTGGGTTCCTTCCCGGATCAAAGAAGAATAGCTTACTGAAGGAAATATGCCCTAGAGGCAATAATAAAGTTATTATTTATTTCCTCATATCATGATAAATGTTTATTATTCATGCTAGAATTGTATTAACCGGAAACATAATACATGTGTGAATACATAGACCAACATAACGTCACTAGTATGCCTCTACTTGACTAGCTCATTAATAAAAGATGGTTATGTTTCCTAACCATAGACATGTGTTGTTATTTAATTAACGGGATCACATCATTAGGAGAATGATGTCATTGACATGACCCATTCTGTTAGCCTAGCACTTGATCGTTTAGTATATTGCTGTTGCTTTCTTCATGACTTATACATGTTCCTGTAACTATGAGATTATGCAACTCCCGTTTACCAGAGGAACACTTTGGGTGCTACCAAACGTCACAATGTAACTGGGTGATTATAAAGGAGTACTACAGGTGTCTCCAAAGTACATGTTGGGTTGGCGTATTTCGAGATTAGCTTTTGTCACTCCGATTGTCGGAGAGGTATCTCTGGGCCCTCACGGTAATGCACATCACTATAAGCCTTGCAAGCAATGTAGCTAATGAGTTAGTTATAGAATGATGCATTACATAACGAGTAAAGAGACTTGCCGGTAACGAGATTGAACTAGGTATTGGATACCGACGATCGAATCTCGGGCAAGTAATATACCGATTACAAAGGGAACAATGTATGTTGTTATGCGGTTTGACCGATAAAGATCTTCGTAGAATATGTAGGAGCCAATATGAGCATCCAGGTTCCGCTATTGGTTATTGACCGAGAATAGTTCTAGGTCATGTCTACATAGTTCTCGAACCCGTAGGGTCCGCACGCTTAATGTTACGATGACAGTTTTATTATGAGTTTATAACTTTTGATGTACCGAAGTTTGTTCGGAGTCCCGGATGTGATCATGGACATGACGAGGAGTCTCGAAATGGCCGAGACATAAAGATTGATATATTGGAAGCCTATGTTTGGACATCAGAAGTGTTCCGGGTGAAATCGGCATTTTACCGGAGTACCGGGAGGTTACCGGAACCCCCCGGTGACCTAATGGGACTTATTGGGCCTAGTGGAGGAAGAGCAGAGGAGGCCTAGGGGCAGCCGCGCGCCCCTCAC
>NC_041381.1:576358919-576365842 GCF_002162155.2 Triticum dicoccoides | reverse complement strand
CTCCTTCCCCCCAAGTCCTAGTCCAACTAGGGAAAGGGGGGAGCCCTACTCCCGGTGGGAGTAGGACTCCTCCGGCGGGCCTCCTCCTAGGGCCGGCCACACCCCCTTGCTCCTTTATATATGGGGGCAGGGGGCACCCTAGAACACACAAGTAGATCTACGTGATCGTTCCTTAGCCGTGTGCGGTGCCCCCCTCCACCATATTCCACCTCGGTCATATCGTCGCGGAGTTTAGGCGAAGCCCTGCACCAGTAGAACATCATCATCGTCACCACGCCGTCGTGCTGATGGAACTCATCCCCGACACTTTGCTGGATCGGAGTCCGGGGATCGTCATCTAGCTGAACGTGTGCTGAACTCGGAGGTGCCGTACATTCGGTACTTGGATCGGTCGGATCATGAAGACGTATGACTACATCAACCGCGTTGTCATAACGCTTCCGCTTACGGTCTACGAGGGTACATGGACACTACTCTCCCCTCTTGTTGCTATGCATCACCATGATCTTGCGTGTGCGTAGGAATTTTTTTTGAAATTACTACATTCCCCAACAGTGGCATCCGAGCCAGGTTTTATGCGTAGACGTCATATGCACGAGTAGAACACAAGTGAGTTGTGGGCGATACAAGTCATACTGCTTACCAGCATGTCATACTTTGGCTGAGCGGTATTGTCAGATGAAGCGGCCCGGACCGACATTACGCGTACGCTTACGCGAGACTGGTTTCACCATTACGAGCACTCGTGCTTAAAGGTGACTGGCGGGTGTCTATCTCTCTCACTTTAGCTGAACCGAGTGTGGCTACGCCCAGTCCTTGCGAAGGTTAAAACAACATTAACTTGACGAACTATCGTTGTGGTTTTGATGCGTAGGTAAGAACGGTTCTTGCTAAGCCCGTAGCAGCCACGTAAAATTTGCAACAACAAAGTAGAGGACGTCTAACATGTTTTTGCAGGGCATGTTGTGATGTTATATGGTCAAGATGTGATGCTATATTTTATTGTATGAGATGATCATGTTTTGTAACCGAAGTTATTAGCAACTGGCAGGAGCCATATGGTTGTCGCTTTATTGTATGAAATGCAAACGCCCTGTAATTGCTTTACTTTATCACTAAGCGGTAGCGATAGTCGTAGAAGCAATAGATGGCGTAACGACAACGATGCTACGATGGAGATCAAGGTGTCGCGCCGGTGAAGATGGTGATCACGACGGTGCTTCGAAGATGGAGATCACAAGCACAAGATGATGATGGCCATATCATATCACTTATATTGATTGCATGTGATGTTTATCCTTTATGCATCTTATCTTGCTTTGTTTGATGGTAGCATTTTAAGATGATCACTCACTAAATTATCAAGAAGTGTTCTCCTTGAGTATGCACCGTTGTGAAAGTTCTTCGTGCTGAGACACCACGTGATGATCGGGTGTGATAGGCTCTACGTTCAAATACAACGGGTGCAAAACAGTTGCACACGCGGAATACTCAGGTTAAACTTGACGAGCCTAGCATATAACAAATATGGCCTCGGAACACGGAGACCGAAAGGTCGATCGTGAATCATATAGTAGATATGATCAACATATTGATGTTCACTGTTGAAACTACTCCATCTCACATGACGATCGGACATGGTGTAGTTGATATGGATCATGTAATCACCTAGAGGATTAGAGGGATGTCTATCTAAGTGGGAGTTCTTAAGTAATATGATTAATTGAACTTAAATTTATCATGAACTTAGTACCTGATAGTATTTTGCTTGTCTATGTTTGTTGTAGATAGATGGCTCGTGTTGTTGTTTCGTTGAATTTTAATGCGTTCCTTGAGAAAGCAAAGTTGAAAGATGATGGCAGCAATTACACGGACTGGGTCCGTAACCTGAGGATTATCCTCATTGCTGCACAGAAGAATTACGTCCTGGAAGCACTGCTGGGTGCCAGGTCTGCTGCTGATGCAACTGATGACGTTAAGAATGTCTGGCAGAGCAAAGCTGATGACTACTCGATAGTTCAGTGTGCCATGCTTTACGGCTTAGAACCGGGTCTTCAACGACGTTTTGAACGTCATGGAGCATATGAGATGTTCCAGGAGTTGAAGTTAATATTTCAAGCAAATGCCTAGATTGAGAGATATGAAGTCTCCAATAAGTTCTATAGCTGCAAGATGGAGGAGAATAGTTCTGTCAGTGAACATATACTCAAAATGTCTGGGTATAATAATCACTTGATTCAACTGGGAGTTAATCTTCCTGATGATAGTGTCATTGACAGAATTCTTCAATCACTGCCACCAAGCTACAAGAGCTCCGTGATGAACTATAATATGCAAGGGATGGACAAGACTATTCCCGAGCTCTTCGCAATGCTAAAAGCCGCGGAGGTAGAAACCAAGAAGGAGCATCAAGTGTTGATGGTTAACAAGACCACAAGTTTCAAGAAAAAGGGCAAAGGGAAGAAGAAGGGGAACTTCAAGAAGAACAGCAAACAAGTTGTTGCTCAAGAGAAGAAACCCAAGTCTGGACCTAAGCCTAAGACTGAGTGCTTCTACTGCTAGCAGACTGGACATTGGAAGCAGAACTGCCCCAAGTATTTGGCAGATAAGAAGGATGGCAAAGTGACCAAAGGTATATGTGATATACATGTTATTGATGTGTACCTTACTAATGCTCGCAGTAGTACCTGGGTATTTGATACTGGTTCTGTTGCTAATATTTGCAAATCGAAACAGGGACTACGGATTAAGCCAAGATTGGCTAAGGACGAGGTGATGATGCGCGTGGGAAATGGTTCCAAAGTCGATGTGATCGCGGTCGGCACGCTACCTCTACATCTACCATCGGGATTAGTTTTAGACCTAAATAATGGTTATTTGGTGCCAGCTTTGAGCATGAACATTATATCTGGATCTTGTTTGATGCGAGACGGTTATTCATTTAAGTCAGAGAATAATGGTTGTTCTATTTATATGAGTAATATCTTTTATGGTCATGCACCCTTGAAGAGTGGTCTATTTTTATTGAATCTCAATAGTAGTGATACACATATTCATAGTGTTGAAACCAAAAGATGCAGAGTTGATAATGATAGTGCAACTTATTTGTGGCACTGCCGTTTAGGTCATATCGGTGTAAAGCGCATGAAGAACCTCCATACTAATGGGCTTTTGGAATCACTTGATTATGAATCACTTGGTACTTGCGAACCGTGCCTCATGGGCAAGATGACTAAAACGCCATTCTCCGGAACTATGGAGCGAGCAACTGATTTGTTGGAAATCATACATACTGATGTTTGTGGTCCAATAAATGTTGAGGCTCGCGGCGGGTATCGTTATTTTCTCACATTCACAGATGATTTGAGCAGATATGGGTATATCTACTTAATGAAACACAAGTCCGAAACATTTGAAAAGTTCAAAGAATTTCAGAGTGAAGTGGAAAATCATCGTAACAAGAAAATAAAATTTCTACGATCTGATCGTGGAGGAGAATATTTGAGTTACGAGTTTGGTTTACATTTGAAACAATGCGGAATAGTTTCGCAACTCACGCCATCCAGAACACCACAACGAAATGGTGTGTCTGAACGTCGTAATTGTACTTTACTAGATATGGTGCGATCTATGATGTCCCTTACTGATTTACCGCTATCGTTTTGGGGTTATGCTTTAGAGACGGCCGCATTCACGTTAAGTAGGGCACCATCAAAATCCGTTGAGATGACGCCTCATGAACTGTGGTTTGGTAAGAAACCAAAGTTGTCGTTTCTTAAAGTTTGGGGTTGCGATGCTTATGTGAAGAAAGTTCAACCAGATAAGCTCGAATCCAAATCGGAGAAATGTGTCTTCATAGGATACCCAAAAGAGACTGTTGGGTACACCTTCTATCACAGATCTGAAGGCAAGATTTTTGTTGCAAAATTCGGATCCTTTCTAGAGAAGGAGTTTCTCTCGAAAGAAGTGAGTGGGAGGAAAGTAGAACTTGATGAGGTAACTGTACCTGCTCCCTTATTGGAAAGTAGTTCATCACAAGAACCGGTTCTTGTGACAACTACACCAATCAGTGAGGAAGCTAATGATATTGATCATGAAACTTCAGATCAAGTTTCTACTGAACCTCGTAGGTCTACCAGAGTAAGATCCGCACCAGAGTGGTACGATAATCCTATTCTGGAAGTCATGTTACTTGACCATGATGAACCTACGAACTATGAGGAAGCGATGATGAGCCCAGATTCCGCAAAATGGCTAGAGGCCATGAAATCTGAGATGGGATCCATGTATGAGAACAAAGTATGGACTTTGGTTGACTTGCCCGATGATCGGCAAACCATTGAGAATAAATGGATTTTTAAGAAGAAGACTGACGCTGATGGTAATGTAACTGTCTATAAAGCTCGACTTGTTGCAAAAGGTTTTCGACAAGTTCAAGGGGTTGACTACGATGAGGCTTTCTTACCCATAGCGATGCTTAAGTCTGTCCGAATCATGCTAGCAATTGCTGCATTTTATGATTATGAAATTTGGCAAATGGATGTCAAAACTGCATTCTTGAATGGATTTCTGGAAGAAGAGTTGTATATGATGCAGCCAGAAGGTTTTGTTGATCCAAAAGGTGCTAACAAAGTGTGCAAGCTCCAGCGATCCATTTATGGACTGGTGCAAGCATCTCGGAGTTGGAATAAACGCTTTGATAGTGTGATCAAAGCATATGGTTTTATACAGACTTTTGGAGAAGCCTGTTTACAAGAAAGTGAGTGGGAGCTCTGTAGCATTTCTGATATTATATGTAGATGACATATTATTAATTGGAAATGATATAGAATTTCTGGATAGCATAAAGGGATACTTGAATAAAAGTTTTTCTATGAAAGACCTTGGTGAAGCTGCTTATATATTGGGCATCAAGATTTATAGAGATAGATCAAGATGCTTAATTGGACTTTCACAAATCACATACCTTGATAAAGTTTTGAAAAAGTTCAAAATGGATCAGGCAAAGAAAGGGTTCTTACCCGTACTACAAGGTGTGAAGTTGAGTCAAACTCAATGCCCGACCACAGCAGAAGATAGAGAGAAAATGAAAGATGTTCCCTATGCTTCAGCCATAGGCTCTATCATGTATGCAATGCTGTGTACCAGACCTGACGTGTGCTTAGCAATAAGCTTGGCAGGAAGGTACCAAAGTAATCCAGGAGTGGATCACTGGACAGCGGTCAAGAACATCCTGAAATACCTGAAAAGGACTAAGGATATGTTTCTCGGATATGGAGGTGACAAAGAGCTAGTCGTAAATGGTTACGTCGATGAAAGCTTTGACACTGATCCGGACGATTCTAAATCGCAAACCGGATATGTGTGTTTATTAAACGGTGGAGCTATAAGTTGGTGCAGTTCTAAACAAAGCGTTGTGGCGGGATCTACATGTGAAGCGGAGTACATAGCTGCTTCGGAAGTAGCAAATGAAGGAGTCTGGATGAAGGAGTTCATTTCCGATCTAGGTGTCATACCTAGTGCATCGGGACCAATGAAGATCTTCTGTGACAATACTGGAGCAATTGCCTTGGCAAAGGATTCTAGATATTACAAGAGGACCAAGCACATCAAGAGACGCTTCAATTCCATCCGGGATCAAGTCCAGGTGGGAGACATAGAGATTTGCAAGATACATACGGATCTGAATGTTGCAGACCCATTTACTAAGCCTCTTCCACGAGCAAAACATGATCAGCACCAAGACTCCATGGGTGTTAGAATCATTACTGTGTAATCTAGATTATTGACTCTAGTGCAAATGGGAGACTGAAGTAAATATGCCCTAGAGGCAATAATAAAGTTATTATTTATTTCCTCATATCATGATAAATGTTTATTATTCATGCTAGAATTGTATTAACCGGAAACATAATACATGTCTGAATACATAGACCAACATAGCGTCACTAGTATGCCTCTACTTTACTAGCTCATTAATCAAAGATGGTTATGTTTCCTAACCATAGACATGTGTTGTCATTTGATTAACGGGATCACATAATTAGGAGAATGATGTGATTGACATGACCCATTCCGTTAGCCTAGCACTTGATCGTTTAGTATATTGCTATTGCTTTCTTCATGACTTATACATGTTCCTGTAACTATGAGATTATGCAACTCCCGTTTACTGGGTGAACACTTTGGGTGCTACCAAACGTCACAACGTAACTGGGTGATTATAAAGGAGTACTACAGGTGTCTCCAAAGGTACATGTTGGGTTGGCGTATTTCGAGATTAGGTTTTGTCACTCCGATTGTCAGAGAGGTATCTCTGGGCCCTCTCGGTAATGCACATCACTATAAGCCTTGCAAGCAATGTAGCTAATGAGTTAGTTACGGAATGATGCATTACATAACGAGTAAAGAGACTTGCCGGTAACGAGATTGAACTAGGTATTGGATACCGACGATCGAATCTCGGGAAAGTAACATACCGATGACAAAGGGAACAACGTATGTTGTTATGCGGTTTGACCAATAAAGATCTTCGTAGAATATGTAGGAGCCAATATGAGCATCCAGGTTCCGCTATTGGTTATTGACCGAGAATAGTTCTAGGTCATGTCTACATAGTTCTCGAACCCGTAGGGTCCGCACGCTTAACGTTACAATGACAGTTTTATTATGAGTTTATAAGTTTTGATGTAACAAAGTTTGTTTGGAGTCCCGGATGTGATCACGGACATGACGAGGAGTCTCGAAATGGTCGAGACATAAAGATTGATATATTGGAAGCCTATGTTTGTACATCGGAAGTGTTCCGGGTGAAATCGGCATTTTACCGGAGTACCGGTAGGTTACCGGAACCCCCCGGTGACCTAATGGGCCTTATTGGGTCTAGTGGAGGAAGAGGAGAGGAGGCCTAGGGGCAGCCGCGC